>NW_027041463.1:0-29939 GCF_037179485.1 Ochlerotatus camptorhynchus
AATGGTTAGAAGTGGTTCTGAACTCGTTAAGGGTGCCATTTTGATGCTACAAAAATCGCCAAAAATGCATTTTTTTCACTTCGGTTGAACCACAAAAAAACACCCTAAATGTATTCTAATCCCGTTTTTATCATTATCTACATCTAGGGGACATTCCATTGCACCATCCTAGAATGGTTAGAAGTGGTTCTGAACTCGTTAAGGGTGCCATTTTGATGCTACAAAAATCGCCAAAAATGCATTTTTTTCACTTCGGTTGAACCACAAAAAAACACCCTAAATGTATTCTAATCCAGTTTTTATCATTATCTACATCTAGGGGACATTCCATTGCACCATCCTAGAATGGTTAGAAGTGGTTCTGAACTCGTTAAGGGTGCCATTTTGATGCTACAAAAATCGCCAAAAATGCATTTTTTTCACTTCGGTTGAACCACAAAAAAACACCCTAAATGTATTCTAATCCCGTTAGAAGTGGTTCTGAACTCATTAAGGGTGCCATTTTGATGCTACAAAAATCGCCAAAAATGCATTTTTTTCACTTCGGTTGAACCACAAAAAAACACCCTAAATGTATTCTAATCCCGTTTTTATCATTATCTACATCTAGGGGACATTCCATTGCACCATCCTAGAATGGTTAGAAGTGGTTCTGAACTCGTTAAGGGTGCCATTTTGATGCTACAAAAATCGCCAAAAATGCATTTTTTTCACTTCGGTTGAACCACAAAAAAACACCCTAAATGTATTCTAATCCCGTTTTTATCATTATCTACATCTAGGGGACATTCCATTGCACAATCCTAGAATGGTTAGAAGTGGTTCTGAACTCGTTAAGGGTGCCATTTTGATGCTACAAAAATCGCCAAAAATGCATTTTTTTCACTTCGGTTGAACCACAAAAAAACACCCTAAATGTATTCTAATCCCGTTTTTATCATTATCTACATCTAGGGGACATTCCATTGCACCATCCTAGAATGGTTAGAAGTGGTTCTGAACTCGTTAAGGGTGCCATTTTGATGCTACAAAAATCGCCAAAAATGCATTTTTTTCACTTCGGTTGAACCACAAAAAAACACCCTAAATGTATTCTAATCCCGTTTTTATCATTATCTACATCTAGGGGACATTCCATTGCACAATCCTAGAATGGTTAGAAGTGGTTCTGAACTCGTTAAGGGTGCCATTTTGATGCTACAAAAATCGCCAAAAATGCATTTTTTTCACTTCGGTTGAACCACAAAAAAACACCCTAAATGTATTCTAATCCCGTTTTTATCATTATCTACATCTAGGGGACATTCCATTGCACCATCCTAGAATGGTTAGAAGTGGTTCTGAACTCGTTAAGGGTGCCATTTTGATGCTACAAAAATCGCCAAAAATGCATTTTTTTCACTTCGGTTGAACCACAAAAAAACACCCTAAATGTATTCTAATCCCGTTTTTATCATTATCTACATCTAGGGGACATTCCATTGCACCATCCTAGAATGGTTAGAAGTGGTTCTGAACTCGTTAAGGGTGCCATTTTGATGCTACAAAAATCGCCAAAAATGCATTTTTTTCACTTCGGTTGAACCACAAAAAAACACCCTAAATGTATTCTAATCCCGTTAGAAGTGGTTCTGAACTCATTAAGGGTGCCATTTTGATGCTACAAAAATCGCCAAAAATGCATTTTTTTCACTTCGGTTGAACCACAAAAAAACACCCTAAATGTATTCTAATCCCGTTTTTATCATTATCTACATCTAGGGGACATTCCATTGCACCATCCTAGAATGGTTAGAAGTGGTTCTGAACTCGTTAAGGGTGCCATTTTGATGCTACAAAAATCGCCAAAAATGCATTTTTTTCACTTCGGTTGAACCACAAAAAAACACCCTAAATGTATTCTAATCCCGTTTTTATCATTATCTACATCTAGGGGACATTCCATTGCACAATCCTAGAATGGTTAGAAGTGGTTCTGAACTCGTTAAGGGTGCCATTTTGATGCTACAAAAATCGCCAAAAATGCATTTTTTTCACTTCGGTTGAACCACAAAAAAACACCCTAAATGTATTCTAATCCAGTTTTTATCATTATCTACATCTAGGGGACATTCCATTGCACCATCCTAGAATGGTTAGAAGTGGTTCTGAACTCGTTAAGGGTGCCATTTTGATGCTACAAAAATCGCCAAAAATGCATTTTTTTCACTTCGGTTGAACCACAAAAAAACACCCTAAATGTATTCTAATCCCGTTAGAAGTGGTTCTGAACTCATTAAGGGTGCCATTTTGATGCTACAAAAATCGCCAAAAATGCATTTTTTTCACTTCGGTTGAACCACAAAAAAACACCCTAAATGTATTCTAATCCCGTTTTTATCATTATCTACATCTAGGGGACATTCCATTGCACCATCCTAGAATGGTTAGAAGTGGTTCTGAACTCGTTAAGGGTGCCATTTTGATGCTACAAAAATCGCCAAAAATGCATTTTTTTCACTTCGGTTGAACCACAAAAAAACACCCTAAATGTATTCTAATCCCGTTTTTATCATTATCTACATCTAGGGGACATTCCATTGCACAATCCTAGAATGGTTAGAAGTGGTTCTGAACTCGTTAAGGGTGCCATTTTGATGCTACAAAAATCGCCAAAAATGCATTTTTTTCACTTCGGTTGAACCACAAAAAAACACCCTAAATGTATTCTAATCCCGTTTTTATCATTATCTACATCTAGGGGACATTCCATTGCACCATCCTAGAATGGTTAGAAGTGGTTCTGAACTCGTTAAGGGTGCCATTTTGATGCTACAAAAATCGCCAAAAATGCATTTTTTTCACTTCGGTTGAACCACAAAAAAACACCCTAAATGTATTCTAATCCCGTTTTTATCATTATCTACATCTAGGGGACATTCCATTGCACAATCCTAGAATGGTTAGAAGTGGTCTGAACTCGTTAAGGGTGCCATTTTGATGCTACAAAAATCGCCAAAAATGCATTTTTTTCACTTCGGTTGAACCACAAAAAAACACCCTAAATGTATTCTAATCCCGTTTTTATCATTATCTACATCTAGGGGACATTCCATTGCACAATCCTAGAATGGTTAGAAGTGGTTCTGAACTCGTTAAGGGTGCCATTTTGATGCTACAAAAATCGCCAAAAATGCATTTTTTTCACTTCGGTTGAACCACAAAAAAACACCCTAAATGTATTCTAATCCCGTTTTTATCATTATCTACATCTAGGGGACATTCCATTGCACCATCCTAGAATGGTTAGAAGTGGTTCTGAACTCGTTAAGGGTGCCATTTTGATGCTACAAAAATCGCCAAAAATGCATTTTTTTCACTTCGGTTGAACCACAAAAAAACACCCTAAATGTATTCTAATCCCGTTTTTATCATTATCTACATCTAGGGGACATTCCATTGCACCATCCTAGAATGGTTAGAAGTGGTTCTGAACTCGTTAAGGGTGCCATTTTGATGCTACAAAAATCGCCAAAAATGCATTTTTTTCACTTCGGTTGAACCACAAAAAAACACCCTAAATGTATTCTAATCCCGTTAGAAGTGGTTCTGAACTCATTAAGGGTGCCATTTTGATGCTACAAAAATCGCCAAAAATGCATTTTTTTCACTTCGGTTGAACCACAAAAAAACACCCTAAATGTATTCTAATCCCGTTTTTATCATTATCTACATCTAGGGGACATTCCATTGCACCATCCTAGAATGGTTAGAAGTGGTTCTGAACTCGTTAAGGGTGCCATTTTGATGCTACAAAAATCGCCAAAAATGCATTTTTTTTCACTTCGGTTGAACCACAAAAAAACACCCTAAATGTATTCTAATCCCGTTTTTATCATTATCTACATCTAGGGGACATTCCATTGCACAATCCTAGAATGGTTAGAAGTGGTTCTGAACTCGTTAAGGGTGCCATTTTGATGCTACAAAAATCGCCAAAAATGCATTTTTTTCACTTCGGTTGAACCACAAAAAAACACCCTAAATGTATTCTAATCCCGTTTTTATCATTATCTACATCTAGGGGACATTCCATTGCACCATCCTAGAATGGTTAGAAGTGGTTCTGAACTCGTTAAGGGTGCCATTTTGATGCTACAAAAATCGCCAAAAATGCATTTTTTTCACTTCGGTTGAACCACAAAAAAACACCCTAAATGTATTCTAATCCCGTTAGAAGTGGTTCTGAACTCATTAAGGGTGCCATTTTGATGCTACAAAAATCGCCAAAAATGCATTTTTTTCACTTCGGTTGAACCACAAAAAAACACCCTAAATGTATTCTAATCCCGTTTTTATCATTATCTACATCTAGGGGACATTCCATTGCACCATCCTAGAATGGTTAGAAGTGGTTCTGAACTCGTTAAGGGTGCCATTTTGATGCTACAAAAATCGCCAAAAATGCATTTTTTTCACTTCGGTTGAACCACAAAAAAACACCCTAAATGTATTCTAATCCCGTTTTTATCATTATCTACATCTAGGGGACATTCCATTGCACAATCCTAGAATGGTTAGAAGTGGTTCTGAACTCGTTAAGGGTGCCATTTTGATGCTACAAAAATCGCCAAAAATGCATTTTTTTCACTTCGGTTGAACCACAAAAAAACACCCTAAATGTATTCTAATCCCGTTTTTATCATTATCTACATCTAGGGGACATTCCATTGCACCATCCTAGAATGGTTAGAAGTGGTTCTGAACTCGTTAAGGGTGCCATTTTGATGCTACAAAAATCGCCAAAAATGCATTTTTTTCACTTCGGTTGAACCACAAAAAAACACCCTAAATGTATTCTAATCCCGTTTTTATCATTATCTACATCTAGGGGACATTCCATTGCACAATCCTAGAATGGTTAGAAGTGGTTCTGAACTCGTTAAGGGTGCCATTTTGATGCTACAAAAATCGCCAAAAATGCATTTTTTTCACTTCGGTTGAACCACAAAAAAACACCCTAAATGTATTCTAATCCCGTTTTTATCATTATCTACATCTAGGGGACATTCCATTGCACCATCCTAGAATGGTTAGAAGTGGTTCTGAACTCGTTAAGGGTGCCATTTTGATGCTACAAAAATCGCCAAAAATGCATTTTTTTCACTTCGGTTGAACCACAAAAAAACACCCTAAATGTATTCTAATCCCGTTTTTATCATTATCTACATCTAGGGGACATTCCATTGCACCATCCTAGAATGGTTAGAAGTGGTTCTGAACTCGTTAAGGGTGCCATTTTGATGCTACAAAAATCGCCAAAAATGCATTTTTTTCACTTCGGTTGAACCACAAAAAAACACCCTAAATGTATTCTAATCCCGTTAGAAGTGGTTCTGAACTCATTAAGGGTGCCATTTTGATGCTACAAAAATCGCCAAAAATGCATTTTTTTCACTTCGGTTGAACCACAAAAAAACACCCTAAATGTATTCTAATCCCGTTTTTATCATTATCTACATCTAGGGGACATTCCATTGCACCATCCTAGAATGGTTAGAAGTGGTTCTGAACTCGTTAAGGGTGCCATTTTGATGCTACAAAAATCGCCAAAAATGCATTTTTTTCACTTCGGTTGAACCACAAAAAAACACCCTAAATGTATTCTAATCCCGTTTTTATCATTATCTACATCTAGGGGACATTCCATTGCACAATCCTAGAATGGTTAGAAGTGGTTCTGAACTCGTTAAGGGTGCCATTTTGATGCTACAAAAATCGCCAAAAATGCATTTTTTTCACTTCGGTTGAACCACAAAAAAACACCCTAAATGTATTCTAATCCAGTTTTTATCATTATCTACATCTAGGGGACATTCCATTGCACCATCCTAGAATGGTTAGAAGTGGTTCTGAACTCGTTAAGGGTGCCATTTTGATGCTACAAAAATCGCCAAAAATGCATTTTTTTCACTTCGGTTGAACCACAAAAAAACACCCTAAATGTATTCTAATCCCGTTAGAAGTGGTTCTGAACTCATTAAGGGTGCCATTTTGATGCTACAAAAATCGCCAAAAATGCATTTTTTTCACTTCGGTTGAACCACAAAAAAACACCCTAAATGTATTCTAATCCCGTTTTTATCATTATCTACATCTAGGGGACATTCCATTGCACAATCCTAGAATGGTTAGAAGTGGTTCTGAACTCGTTAAGGGTGCCATTTTGATGCTACAAAAATCGCCAAAAATGCATTTTTTTCACTTCGGTTGAACCACAAAAAAACACCCTAAATGTATTCTAATCCCGTTTTTATCATTATCTACATCTAGGGGACATT
The DNA here is from genome assembly GCF_037179485.1 of Ochlerotatus camptorhynchus. NCBI lineage: Eukaryota > Metazoa > Arthropoda > Insecta > Diptera > Culicidae > Ochlerotatus > Ochlerotatus camptorhynchus. The sequence continues at coordinate 6,321 of NW_027041463.1, forward strand.
CCATTGCACCATCCTAGAATGGTTAGAAGTGGTTCTGAACTCGTTAAGGGTGCCATTTTGATGCTACAAAAATCGCCAAAAATGCATTTTTTTCACTTCGGTTGAACCACAAAAAAACACCCTAAATGTATTCTAATCCAGTTTTTATCATTATCTACATCTAGGGGACATTCCATTGCACCATCCTAGAATGGTTAGAAGTGGTTCTGAACTCGTTAAGGGTGCCATTTTGATGCTACAAAAATCGCCAAAAATGCATTTTTTTCACTTCGGTTGAACCACAAAAAAACACCCTAAATGTATTCTAATCCCGTTAGAAGTGGTTCTGAACTCATTAAGGGTGCCATTTTGATGCTACAAAAATCGCCAAAAATGCATTTTTTTCACTTCGGTTGAACCACAAAAAAACACCCTAAATGTATTCTAATCCCGTTTTTATCATTATCTACATCTAGGGGACATTCCATTGCACCATCCTAGAATGGTTAGAAGTGGTTCTGAACTCGTTAAGGGTGCCATTTTGATGCTACAAAAATCGCCAAAAATGCATTTTTTTCACTTCGGTTGAACCACAAAAAAACACCCTAAATGTATTCTAATCCCGTTTTTATCATTATCTACATCTAGGGGACATTCCATTGCACCATCCTAGAATGGTTAGAAGTGGTTCTGAACTCGTTAAGGGTGCCATTTTGATGCTACAAAAATCGCCAAAAATGCATTTTTTTCACTTCGGTTGAACCACAAAAAAACACCCTAAATGTATTCTAATCCCGTTTTTATCATTATCTACATCTAGGGGACATTCCATTGCACAATCCTAGAATGGTTAGAAGTGGTTCTGAACTCGTTAAGGGTGCCATTTTGATGCTACAAAAATCGCCAAAAATGCATTTTTTTCACTTCGGTTGAACCACAAAAAAACACCCTAAATGTATTCTAATCCCGTTTTTATCATTATCTACATCTAGGGGACATTCCATTGCACCATCCTAGAATGGTTAGAAGTGGTTCTGAACTCGTTAAGGGTGCCATTTTGATGCTACAAAAATCGCCAAAAATGCATTTTTTTCACTTCGGTTGAACCACAAAAAAACACCCTAAATGTATTCTAATCCCGTTTTTATCATTATCTACATCTAGGGGACATTCCATTGCACCATCCTAGAATGGTTAGAAGTGGTTCTGAACTCGTTAAGGGTGCCATTTTGATGCTACAAAAATCGCCAAAAATGCATTTTTTTCACTTCGGTTGAACCACAAAAAAACACCCTAAATGTATTCTAATCCCGTTAGAAGTGGTTCTGAACTCATTAAGGGTGCCATTTTGATGCTACAAAAATCGCCAAAAATGCATTTTTTTCACTTCGGTTGAACCACAAAAAAACACCCTAAATGTATTCTAATCCCGTTTTTATCATTATCTACATCTAGGGGACATTCCATTGCACCATCCTAGAATGGTTAGAAGTGGTTCTGAACTCGTTAAGGGTGCCATTTTGATGCTACAAAAATCGCCAAAAATGCATTTTTTTCACTTCGGTTGAACCACAAAAAAACACCCTAAATGTATTCTAATCCCGTTTTTATCATTATCTACATCTAGGGGACATTCCATTGCACAATCCTAGAATGGTTAGAAGTGGTTCTGAACTCGTTAAGGGTGCCATTTTGATGCTACAAAAATCGCCAAAAATGCATTTTTTTCACTTCGGTTGAACCACAAAAAAACACCCTAAATGTATTCTAATCCAGTTTTTATCATTATCTACATCTAGGGGACATTCCATTGCACCATCCTAGAATGGTTAGAAGTGGTTCTGAACTCGTTAAGGGTGCCATTTTGATGCTACAAAAATCGCCAAAAATGCATTTTTTTCACTTCGGTTGAACCACAAAAAAACACCCTAAATGTATTCTAATCCCGTTAGAAGTGGTTCTGAACTCATTAAGGGTGCCATTTTGATGCTACAAAAATCGCCAAAAATGCATTTTTTTCACTTCGGTTGAACCACAAAAAAACACCCTAAATGTATTCTAATCCCGTTTTTATCATTATCTACATCTAGGGGACATTCCATTGCACCATCCTAGAATGGTTAGAAGTGGTTCTGAACTCGTTAAGGGTGCCATTTTGATGCTACAAAAATCGCCAAAAATGCATTTTTTTCACTTCGGTTGAACCACAAAAAAACACCCTAAATGTATTCTAATCCCGTTTTTATCATTATCTACATCTAGGGGACATTCCATTGCACAATCCTAGAATGGTTAGAAGTGGTTCTGAACTCGTTAAGGGTGCCATTTTGATGCTACAAAAATCGCCAAAAATGCATTTTTTTCACTTCGGTTGAACCACAAAAAAACACCCTAAATGTATTCTAATCCCGTTTTTATCATTATCTACATCTAGGGGACATTCCATTGCACCATCCTAGAATGGTTAGAAGTGGTTCTGAACTCGTTAAGGGTGCCATTTTGATGCTACAAAAATCGCCAAAAATGCATTTTTTTCACTTCGGTTGAACCACAAAAAAACACCCTAAATGTATTCTAATCCCGTTTTTATCATTATCTACATCTAGGGGACATTCCATTGCACAATCCTAGAATGGTTAGAAGTGGTTCTGAACTCGTTAAGGGTGCCATTTTGATGCTACAAAAATCGCCAAAAATGCATTTTTTTCACTTCGGTTGAACCACAAAAAAACACCCTAAATGTATTCTAATCCCGTTTTTATCATTATCTACATCTAGGGGACATTCCATTGCACCATCCTAGAATGGTTAGAAGTGGTTCTGAACTCGTTAAGGGTGCCATTTTGATGCTACAAAAATCGCCAAAAATGCATTTTTTTCACTTCGGTTGAACCACAAAAAAACACCCTAAATGTATTCTAATCCCGTTTTTATCATTATCTACATCTAGGGGACATTCCATTGCACCATCCTAGAATGGTTAGAAGTGGTTCTGAACTCGTTAAGGGTGCCATTTTGATGCTACAAAAATCGCCAAAAATGCATTTTTTTCACTTCGGTTGAACCACAAAAAAACACCCTAAATGTATTCTAATCCCGTTAGAAGTGGTTCTGAACTCATTAAGGGTGCCATTTTGATGCTACAAAAATCGCCAAAAATGCATTTTTTTCACTTCGGTTGAACCACAAAAAAACACCCTAAATGTATTCTAATCCCGTTTTTATCATTATCTACATCTAGGGGACATTCCATTGCACCATCCTAGAATGGTTAGAAGTGGTTCTGAACTCGTTAAGGGTGCCATTTTGATGCTACAAAAATCGCCAAAAATGCATTTTTTTCACTTCGGTTGAACCACAAAAAAACACCCTAAATGTATTCTAATCCCGTTTTTATCATTATCTACATCTAGGGGACATTCCATTGCACAATCCTAGAATGGTTAGAAGTGGTTCTGAACTCGTTAAGGGTGCCATTTTGATGCTACAAAAATCGCCAAAAATGCATTTTTTTCACTTCGGTTGAACCACAAAAAAACACCCTAAATGTATTCTAATCCAGTTTTTATCATTATCTACATCTAGGGGACATTCCATTGCACCATCCTAGAATGGTTAGAAGTGGTTCTGAACTCGTTAAGGGTGCCATTTTGATGCTACAAAAATCGCCAAAAATGCATTTTTTTCACTTCGGTTGAACCACAAAAAAACACCCTAAATGTATTCTAATCCCGTTTTTATCATTATCTACATCTAGGGGACATTCCATTGCACCATCCTAGAATGGTTAGAAGTGGTTCTGAACTCGTTAAGGGTGCCATTTTGATGCTACAAAAATCGCCAAAAATGCATTTTTTTCACTTCGGTTGAACCACAAAAAAACACCCTAAATGTATTCTAATCCAGTTTTTATCATTATCTACATCTAGGGGACATTCCATTGCACCATCCTAGAATGGTTAGAAGTGGTTCTGAACTCGTTAAGGGTGCCATTTTGATGCTACAAAAATCGCCAAAAATGCATTTTTTTCACTTCGGTTGAACCACAAAAAAACACCCTAAATGTATTCTAATCCCGTTAGAAGTGGTTCTGAACTCATTAAGGGTGCCATTTTGATGCTACAAAAATCGCCAAAAATGCATTTTTTTCACTTCGGTTGAACCACAAAAAAACACCCTAAATGTATTCTAATCCCGTTTTTATCATTATCTACATCTAGGGGACATTCCATTGCACCATCCTAGAATGGTTAGAAGTGGTTCTGAACTCGTTAAGGGTGCCATTTTGATGCTACAAAAATCGCCAAAAATGCATTTTTTTCACTTCGGTTGAACCACAAAAAAACACCCTAAATGTATTCTAATCCCGTTTTTATCATTATCTACATCTAGGGGACATTCCATTGCACAATCCTAGAATGGTTAGAAGTGGTTCTGAACTCGTTAAGGGTGCCATTTTGATGCTACAAAAATCGCCAAAAATGCATTTTTTTCACTTCGGTTGAACCACAAAAAAACACCCTAAATGTATTCTAATCCCGTTTTTATCATTATCTACATCTAGGGGACATTCCATTGCACCATCCTAGAATGGTTAGAAGTGGTTCTGAACTCGTTAAGGGTGCCATTTTGATGCTACAAAAATCGCCAAAAATGCATTTTTTTCACTTCGGTTGAACCACAAAAAAACACCCTAAATGTATTCTAATCCCGTTTTTATCATTATCTACATCTAGGGGACATTCCATTGCACAATCCTAGAATGGTTAGAAGTGGTTCTGAACTCGTTAAGGGTGCCATTTTGATGCTACAAAAATCGCCAAAAATGCATTTTTTTCACTTCGGTTGAACCACAAAAAAACACCCTAAATGTATTCTAATCCCGTTTTTATCATTATCTACATCTAGGGGACATTCCATTGCACCATCCTAGAATGGTTAGAAGTGGTTCTGAACTCGTTAAGGGTGCCATTTTGATGCTACAAAAATCGCCAAAAATGCATTTTTTTCACTTCGGTTGAACCACAAAAAAACACCCTAAATGTATTCTAATCCCGTTTTTATCATTATCTACATCTAGGGGACATTCCATTGCACCATCCTAGAATGGTTAGAAGTGGTTCTGAACTCGTTAAGGGTGCCATTTTGATGCTACAAAAATCGCCAAAAATGCATTTTTTTCACTTCGGTTGAACCACAAAAAAACACCCTAAATGTATTCTAATCCCGTTAGAAGTGGTTCTGAACTCATTAAGGGTGCCATTTTGATGCTACAAAAATCGCCAAAAATGCATTTTTTTCACTTCGGTTGAACCACAAAAAAACACCCTAAATGTATTCTAATCCCGTTTTTATCATTATCTACATCTAGGGGACATTCCATTGCACCATCCTAGAATGGTTAGAAGTGGTTCTGAACTCGTTAAGGGTGCCATTTTGATGCTACAAAAATCGCCAAAAATGCATTTTTTTCACTTCGGTTGAACCACAAAAAAACACCCTAAATGTATTCTAATCCCGTTTTTATCATTATCTACATCTAGGGGACATTCCATTGCACAATCCTAGAATGGTTAGAAGTGGTTCTGAACTCGTTAAGGGTGCCATTTTGATGCTACAAAAATCGCCAAAAATGCATTTTTTTCACTTCGGTTGAACCACAAAAAAACACCCTAAATGTATTCTAATCCAGTTTTTATCATTATCTACATCTAGGGGACATTCCATTGCACCATCCTAGAATGGTTAGAAGTGGTTCTGAACTCGTTAAGGGTGCCATTTTGATGCTACAAAAATCGCCAAAAATGCATTTTTTTCACTTCGGTTGAACCACAAAAAAACACCCTAAATGTATTCTAATCCCGTTAGAAGTGGTTCTGAACTCATTAAGGGTGCCATTTTGATGCTACAAAAATCGCCAAAAATGCATTTTTTTCACTTCGGTTGAACCACAAAAAAACACCCTAAATGTATTCTAATCCCGTTTTTATCATTATCTACATCTAGGGGACATTCCATTGCACCATCCTAGAATGGTTAGAAGTGGTTCTGAACTCGTTAAGGGTGCCATTTTGATGCTACAAAAATCGCCAAAAATGCATTTTTTTCACTTCGGTTGAACCACAAAAAAACACCCTAAATGTATTCTAATCCCGTTTTTATCATTATCTACATCTAGGGGACATTCCATTGCACAATCCTAGAATGGTTAGAAGTGGTTCTGAACTCGTTAAGGGTGCCATTTTGATGCTACAAAAATCGCCAAAAATGCATTTTTTTCACTTCGGTTGAACCACAAAAAAACACCCTAAATGTATTCTAATCCCGTTTTTATCATTATCTACATCTAGGGGACATTCCATTGCACCATCCTAGAATGGTTAGAAGTGGTTCTGAACTCGTTAAGGGTGCCATTTTGATGCTACAAAAATCGCCAAAAATGCATTTTTTTCACTTCGGTTGAACCACAAAAAAACACCCTAAATGTATTCTAATCCCGTTTTTATCATTATCTACATCTAGGGGACATTCCATTGCACAATCCTAGAATGGTTAGAAGTGGTTCTGAACTCGTTAAGGGTGCCATTTTGATGCTACAAAAATCGCCAAAAATGCATTTTTTTCACTTCGGTTGAACCACAAAAAAACACCCTAAATGTATTCTAATCCCGTTTTTATCATTATCTACATCTAGGGGACATTCCATTGCACCATCCTAGAATGGTTAGAAGTGGTTCTGAACTCGTTAAGGGTGCCATTTTGATGCTACAAAAATCGCCAAAAATGCATTTTTTTCACTTCGGTTGAACCACAAAAAAACACCCTAAATGTATTCTAATCCCGTTTTTATCATTATCTACATCTAGGGGACATTCCATTGCACCATCCTAGAATGGTTAGAAGTGGTTCTGAACTCGTTAAGGGTGCCATTTTGATGCTACAAAAATCGCCAAAAATGCATTTTTTTCACTTCGGTTGAACCACAAAAAAACACCCTAAATGTATTCTAATCCCGTTAGAAGTGGTTCTGAACTCATTAAGGGTGCCATTTTGATGCTACAAAAATCGCCAAAAATGCATTTTTTTCACTTCGGTTGAACCACAAAAAAACACCCTAAATGTATTCTAATCCCGTTTTTATCATTATCTACATCTAGGGGACATTCCATTGCACCATCCTAGAATGGTTAGAAGTGGTTCTGAACTCGTTAAGGGTGCCATTTTGATGCTACAAAAATCGCCAAAAATGCATTTTTTTCACTTCGGTTGAACCACAAAAAAACACCCTAAATGTATTCTAATCCCGTTTTTATCATTATCTACATCTAGGGGACATTCCATTGCACAATCCTAGAATGGTTAGAAGTGGTTCTGAACTCGTTAAGGGTGCCATTTTGATGCTACAAAAATCGCCAAAAATGCATTTTTTTCACTTCGGTTGAACCACAAAAAAACACCCTAAATGTATTCTAATCCCGTTTTTATCATTATCTACATCTAGGGGACATTCCATTGCACAATCCTAGAATGGTTAGAAGTGGTTCTGAACTCGTTAAGGGTGCCATTTTGATGCTACAAAAATCGCCAAAAATGCATTTTTTTCACTTCGGTTGAACCACAAAAAAACACCCTAAATGTATTCTAATCCCGTTTTTATCATTATCTACATCTAGGGGACATTCCATTGCACCATCCTAGAATGGTTAGAAGTGGTTCTGAACTCGTTAAGGGTGCCATTTTGATGCTACAAAAATCGCCAAAAATGCATTTTTTTCACTTCGGTTGAACCACAAAAAAACACCCTAAATGTATTCTAATCCCGTTAGAAGTGGTTCTGAACTCATTAAGGGTGCCATTTTGATGCTACAAAAATCGCCAAAAATGCATTTTTTTCACTTCGGTTGAACCACAAAAAAACACCCTAAATGTATTCTAATCCCGTTTTTATCATTATCTACATCTAGGGGACATTCCATTGCACCATCCTAGAATGGTTAGAAGTGGTTCTGAACTCGTTAAGGGTGCCATTTTGATGCTACAAAAATCGCCAAAAATGCATTTTTTTCACTTCGGTTGAACCACAAAAAAACACCCTAAATGTATTCTAATCCCGTTTTTATCATTATCTACATCTAGGGGACATTCCATTGCACCATCCTAGAATGGTTAGAAGTGGTTCTGAACTCGTTAAGGGTGCCATTTTGATGCTACAAAAATCGCCAAAAATGCATTTTTTTCACTTCGGTTGAACCACAAAAAAACACCCTAAATGTATTCTAATCCCGTTTTTATCATTATCTACATCTAGGGGACATTCCATTGCACCATCCTAGAATGGTTAGAAGTGGTTCTGAACTCGTTAAGGGTGCCATTTTGATGCTACAAAAATCGCCAAAAATGCATTTTTTTCACTTCGGTTGAACCACAAAAAAACACCCTAAATGTATTCTAATCCCGTTTTTATCATTATCTACATCTAGGGGACATTCCATTGCACCATCCTAGAATGGTTAGAAGTGGTTCTGAACTCGTTAAGGGTGCCATTTTGATGCTACAAAAATCGCCAAAAATGCATTTTTTTCACTTCGGTTGAACCACAAAAAAACACCCTAAATGTATTCTAATCCCGTTTTTATCATTATCTACATCTAGGGGACATTCCATTGCACCATCCTAGAATGGTTAGAAGTGGTTCTGAACTCGTTAAGGGTGCCATTTTGATGCTACAAAAATCGCCAAAAATGCATTTTTTTCACTTCGGTTGAACCACAAAAAAACACCCTAAATGTATTCTAATCCCGTTAGAAGTGGTTCTGAACTCATTAAGGGTGCCATTTTGATGCTACAAAAATCGCCAAAAATGCATTTTTTTCACTTCGGTTGATCCACAAAAAAACACCCTAAATGTATTCTAATCCCGTTTTTATCATTATCTACATCTAGGGGACATTCCATTGCACCATCCTAGAATGGTTAGAAGTGGTTCTGAACTCGTTAAGGGTGCCATTTTGATGCTACAAAAATCGCCAAAAATGCATTTTTTTCACTTCGGTTGAACCACAAAAAAACACCCTAAATGTATTCTAATCCCGTTTTTATCATTATCTACATCTAGGGGACATTCCATTGCACAATCCTAGAATGGTTAGAAGTGGTTCTGAACTCGTTAAGGGTGCCATTTTGATGCTACAAAAATCGCCAAAAATGCATTTTTTTCACTTCGGTTGAACCACAAAAAAACACCCTAAATGTATTCTAATCCCGTTAGAAGTGGTTCTGAACTCATTAAGGGTGCCATTTTGATGCTACAAAAATCGCCAAAAATGCATTTTTTTTCACTTCGGTTGAACCACAAAAAAACACCCTAAATGTATTCTAATCCCGTTTTTATCATTATCTACATCTAGGGGACATTCCATTGCACCATCCTAGAATGGTTAGAAGTGGTTCTGAACTCGTTAAGGGTGCCATTTTGATGCTACAAAAATCGCCAAAAATGCATTTTTTTCACTTCGGTTGAACCACAAAAAAACACCCTAAATGTATTCTAATCCCGTTAGAAGTGGTTCTGAACTCATTAAGGGTGCCATTTTGATGCTACAAAAATCGCCAAAAATGCATTTTTTTCACTTCGGTTGAACCACAAAAAAACACCCTAAATGTATTCTAATCCCGTTTTTATCATTATCTACATCTAGGGGACATTCCATTGCACCATCCTAGAATGGTTAGAAGTGGTTCTGAACTCGTTAAGGGTGCCATTTTGATGCTACAAAAATCGCCAAAAATGCATTTTTTTCACTTCGGTTGAACCACAAAAAAACACCCTAAATGTATTCTAATCCCGTTTTTATCATTATCTACATCTAGGGGACATTCCATTGCACCATCCTAGAATGGTTAGAAGTGGTTCTGAACTTGTTAAGGGTGCCATTTTGATGCTACAAAAATCGCCAAAAATGCATTTTTTTCACTTCGGTTGAACCACAAAAAAACACCCTAAATGTATTCTAATCCTGTTAGAAGTGGTTCTGAACTCATTAAGGGTGCCATTTTGATGCTACAAAAATCGCCAAAAATGCATTTTTTTCACTTCGGTTGAACCACAAAAAAACACCCTAAATGTATTCTAATCCCGTTTTTATCATTATCTACATCTAGGGGACATTCCATTGCACCATCCTAGAATGGTTAGAAGTGGTTCTGAACTCGTTAAGGGTGCCATTTTGATGCTACAAAAATCGCCAAAAATGCATTTTTTTCACTTCGGTTGAACCACAAAAAAACACCCTAAATGTATTCTAATCCCGTTTTTATCATTATCTACATCTAGGGGACATTCCATTGCACAATCCTAGAATGGTTAGAAGTGGTTCTGAACTCGTTAAGGGTGCCATTTTGATGCTACAAAAATCGCCAAAAATGCATTTTTTTCACTTCGGTTGAACCACAAAAAAACACCCTAAATGTATTCTAATCCCGTTTTTATCATTATCTACATCTAGGGGACATTCCATTGCACCATCCTAGAATGGTTAGAAGTGGTTCTGAACTCGTTAAGGGTGCCATTTTGATGCTACAAAAATCGCCAAAAATGCATTTTTTTCACTTCGGTTGAACCACAAAAAAACACCCTAAATGTATTCTAATCCAGTTTTTATCATTATCTACATCTAGGGGACATTCCATTGCACCATCCTAGAATGGTTAGAAGTGGTTCTGAACTCGTTAAGGGTGCCATTTTGATGCTACAAAAATCGCCAAAAATGCATTTTTTTCACTTCGGTTGAACCACAAAAAAACACCCTAAATGTATTCTAATCCCGTTAGAAGTGGTTCTGAACTCATTAAGGGTGCCATTTTGATGCTACAAAAATCGCCAAAAATGCATTTTTTTCACTTCGGTTGAACCACAAAAAAACACCCTAAATGTATTCTAATCCCGTTTTTATCATTATCTACATCTAGGGGACATTCCATTGCACCATCCTAGAATGGTTAGAAGTGGTTCTGAACTCGTTAAGGGTGCCATTTTGATGCTACAAAAATCGCCAAAAATGCATTTTTTTCACTTCGGTTGAACCACAAAAAAACACCCTAAATGTATTCTAATCCCGTTTTTATCATTATCTACATCTAGGGGACATTCCATTGCACAATCCTAGAATGGTTAGAAGTGGTTCTGAACTCGTTAAGGGTGCCATTTTGATGCTACAAAAATCGCCAAAAATGCATTTTTTTCACTTCGGTTGAACCACAAAAAAACACCCTAAATGTATTCTAATCCCGTTTTTATCATTATCTACATCTAGGGGACATTCCATTGCACCATCCTAGAATGGTTAGAAGTGGTTCTGAACTCGTTAAGGGTGCCATTTTGATGCTACAAAAATCGCCAAAAATGCATTTTTTTCACTTCGGTTGAACCACAAAAAAACACCCTAAATGTATTCTAATCCCGTTTTTATCATTATCTACATCTAGGGGACATTCCATTGCACAATCCTAGAATGGTTAGAAGTGGTTCTGAACTCGTTAAGGGTGCCATTTTGATGCTACAAAAATCGCCAAAAATGCATTTTTTTCACTTCGGTTGAACCACAAAAAAACACCCTAAATGTATTCTAATCCCGTTTTTATCATTATCTACATCTAGGGGACATTCCATTGCACCATCCTAGAATGGTTAGAAGTGGTTCTGAACTCGTTAAGGGTGCCATTTTGATGCTACAAAAATCGCCAAAAATGCATTTTTTTCACTTCGGTTGAACCACAAAAAAACACCCTAAATGTATTCTAATCCCGTTTTTATCATTATCTACATCTAGGGGACATTCCATTGCACCATCCTAGAATGGTTAGAAGTGGTTCTGAACTCGTTAAGGGTGCCATTTTGATGCTACAAAAATCGCCAAAAATGCATTTTTTTCACTTCGGTTGAACCACAAAAAAACACCCTAAATGTATTCTAATCCCGTTAGAAGTGGTTCTGAACTCATTAAGGGTGCCATTTTGATGCTACAAAAATCGCCAAAAATGCATTTTTTTCACTTCGGTTGAACCACAAAAAAACACCCTAAATGTATTCTAATCCCGTTTTTATCATTATCTACATCTAGGGGACATTCCATTGCACCATCCTAGAATGGTTAGAAGTGGTTCTGAACTCGTTAAGGGTGCCATTTTGATGCTACAAAAATCGCCAAAAATGCATTTTTTTCACTTCGGTTGAACCACAAAAAAACACCCTAAATGTATTCTAATCCCGTTTTTATCATTATCTACATCTAGGGGACATTCCATTGCACAATCCTAGAATGGTTAGAAGTGGTTCTGAACTCGTTAAGGGTGCCATTTTGATGCTACAAAAATCGCCAAAAATGCATTTTTTTCACTTCGGTTGAACCACAAAAAAACACCCTAAATGTATTCTAATCCAGTTTTTATCATTATCTACATCTAGGGGACATTCCATTGCACCATCCTAGAATGGTTAGAAGTGGTTCTGAACTCGTTAAGGGTGCCATTTTGATGCTACAAAAATCGCCAAAAATGCATTTTTTTCACTTCGGTTGAACCACAAAAAAACACCCTAAATGTATTCTAATCCCGTTAGAAGTGGTTCTGAACTCATTAAGGGTGTCATTTTGATGCTACAAAAATCGCCAAAAATGCATTTTTTTCACTTCGGTTGAACCACAAAAAAACACCCTAAATGTATTCTAATCCCGTTTTTATCATTATCTACATCTAGGGGACATTCCATTGCACCATCCTAGAATGGTTAGAAGTGGTTCTGAACTCGTTAAGGGTGCCATTTTGATGCTACAAAAATCGCCAAAAATGCATTTTTTTCACTTCGGTTGAACCACAAAAAAACACCCTAAATGTATTCTAATCCCGTTTTTATCATTATCTACATCTAGGGGACATTCCATTGCACAATCCTAGAATGGTTAGAAGTGGTTCTGAACTCGTTAAGGGTGCCATTTTGATGCTACAAAAATCGCCAAAAATGCATTTTTTTCACTTCGGTTGAACCACAAAAAAACACCCTAAATGTATTCTAATCCCGTTTTTATCATTATCTACATCTAGGGGACATTCCATTGCACCATCCTAGAATGGTTAGAAGTGGTTCTGAACTCGTTAAGGGTGCCATTTTGATGCTACAAAAATCGCCAAAAATGCATTTTTTTCACTTCGGTTGAACCACAAAAAAACACCCTAAATGTATTCTAATCCCGTTTTTATCATTATCTACATCTAGGGGACATTCCATTTCACAATCCTAGAATGGTTAGAAGTGGTTCTGAACTCGTTAAGGGTGCCATTTTGATGCTACAAAAATCGCCAAAAATGCATTTTTTTCACTTCGGTTGAACCACAAAAAAACACCCTAAATGTATTCTAATCCCGTTTTTATCATTATCTACATCTAGGGGACATTCCATTGCACCATCCTAGAATGGTTAGAAGTGGTTCTGAACTCGTTAAGGGTGCCATTTTGATGCTACAAAAATCGCCAAAAATGCATTTTTTTCACTTCGGTTGAACCACAAAAAAACACCCTAAATGTATTCTAATCCCGTTTTTATCATTATCTACATCTAGGGGACATTCCATTGCACCATCCTAGAATGGTTAGAAGTGGTTCTGAACTCGTTAAGGGTGCCATTTTGATGCTACAAAAATCGCCAAAAATGCATTTTTTTCACTTCGGTTGAACCACAAAAAAACACCCTAAATGTATTCTAATCCCGTTAGAAGTGGTTCTGAACTCATTAAGGGTGCCATTTTGATGCTACAAAAATCGCCAAAAATGCATTTTTTTCACTTCGGTTGAACCACAAAAAAACACCCTAAATGTATTCTAATCCCGTTTTTATCATTATCTACATCTAGGGGACATTCCATTGCACCATCCTAGAATGGTTAGAAGTGGTTCTGAACTCGTTAAGGGTGCCATTTTGATGCTACAAAAATCGCCAAAAATGCATTTTTTTCACTTCGGTTGAACCACAAAAAAACACCCTAAATGTATTCTAATCCCGTTTTTATCATTATCTACATCTAGGGGACATTCCATTGCACAATCCTAGAATGGTTAGAAGTGGTTCTGAACTCGTTAAGGGTGCCATTTTGATGCTACAAAAATCGCCAAAAATGCATTTTTTTCACTTTGGTTGAACCACAAAAAAACACCCTAAATGTATTCTAATCCCGTTTTTATCATTATCTACATCTAGGGGACATTCCATTGCACCATCCTAGAATGGTTAGAAGTGGTTCTGAACTCGTTAAGGGTGCCATTTTGATGCTACAAAAATCGCCAAAAATGCATTTTTTTCACTTCGGTTGAACCACAAAAAAACACCCTAAATGTATTCTAATCCAGTTTTTATCATTATCTACATCTAGGGGACATTCCATTGCACCATCCTAGAATGGTTAGAAGTGGTTCTGAACTCGTTAAGGGTGCCATTTTGATGCTACAAAAATCGCCAAAAATGCATTTTTTTCACTTCGGTTGAACCACAAAAAAACACCCTAAATGTATTCTAATCCCGTTAGAAGTGGTTCTGAACTCATTAAGGGTGCCATTTTGATGCTACAAAAATCGCCAAAAATGCATTTTTTTCACTTCGGTTGAACCACAAAAAAACACCCTAAATGTATTCTAATCCCGTTTTTATCATTATCTACATCTAGGGGACATTCCATTGCACCATCCTAGAATGGTTAGAAGTGGTTCTGAACTCGTTAAGGGTGCCATTTTGATGCTACAAAAATCGCCAAAAATGCATTTTTTTCACTTCGGTTGAACCACAAAAAAACACCCTAAATGTATTCTAATCCCGTTTTTATCATTATCTACATCTAGGGGACATTCCATTGCACAATCCTAGAATGGTTAGAAGTGGTTCTGAACTCGTTAAGGGTGCCATTTTGATGCTACAAAAATCGCCAAAAATGCATTTTTTTCACTTCGGTTGAACCACAAAAAAACACCCTAAATGTATTCTAATCCCGTTTTTATCATTATCTACATCTAGGGGACATTCCATTGCACCATCCTAGAATGGTTAGAAGTGGTTCTGAACTCGTTAAGGGTGCCATTTTGATGCTACAAAAATCGCCAAAAATGCATTTTTTTCACTTCGGTTGAACCACAAAAAAACACCCTAAATGTATTCTAATCCCGTTTTTATCATTATCTACATCTAGGGGACATTCCATTGCACAATCCTAGAATGGTTAGAAGTGGTTCTGAACTCGTTAAGGGTGCCATTTTGATGCTACAAAAATCGCCAAAAATGCATTTTTTTCACTTCGGTTGAACCACAAAAAAACACCCTAAATGTATTCTAATCCCGTTTTTATCATTATCTACATCTAGGGGACATTCCATTGCACCATCCTAGAATGGTTAGAAGTGGTTCTGAACTCGTTAAGGGTGCCATTTTGATGCTACAAAAATCGCCAAAAATGCATTTTTTTCACTTCGGTTGAACCACAAAAAAACACCCTAAATGTATTCTAATCCCGTTTTTATCATTATCTACATCTAGGGGACATTCCATTGCACCATCCTAGAATGGTTAGAAGTGGTTCTGAACTCGTTAAGGGTGCCATTTTGATGCTACAAAAATCGCCAAAAATGCATTTTTTTCACTTCGGTTGAACCACAAAAAAACACCCTAAATGTATTCTAATCCCGTTAGAAGTGGTTCTGAACTCATTAAGGGTGCCATTTTGATGCTACAAAAATCGCCAAAAATGCATTTTTTTCACTTCGGTTGAACCACAAAAAAACACCCTAAATGTATTCTAATCCCGTTTTTATCATTATCTACATCTAGGGGACATTCCATTGCACCATCCTAGAATGGTTAGAAGTGGTTCTGAACTCGTTAAGGGTGCCATTTTGATGCTACAAAAATCGCCAAAAATGCATTTTTTTCACTTCGGTTGAACCACAAAAAAACACCCTAAATGTATTCTAATCCCGTTTTTATCATTATCTACATCTAGGGGACATTCCATTGCACAATCCTAGAATGGTTAGAAGTGGTTCTGAACTCGTTAAGGGTGCCATTTTGATGCTACAAAAATCGCCAAAAATGCATTTTTTTCACTTCGGTTGAACCACAAAAAAACACCCTAAATGTATTCTAATCCAGTTTTTATCATTATCTACATCTAGGGGACATTCCATTGCACCATCCTAGAATGGTTAGAAGTGGTTCTGAACTCGTTAAGGGTGCCATTTTGATGCTACAAAAATCGCCAAAAATGCATTTTTTTCACTTCGGTTGAACCACAAAAAAACACCCTAAATGTATTCTAATCCCGTTAGAAGTGGTTCTGAACTCATTAAGGGTGCCATTTTGATGCTACAAAAATCGCCAAAAATGCATTTTTTTCACTTCGGTTGAACCACAAAAAAACACCCTAAATGTATTCTAATCCCGTTTTTATCATTATCTACATCTAGGGGACATTCCATTGCACCATCCTAGAATGGTTAGAAGTGGTTCTGAACTCGTTAAGGGTGCCATTTTGATGCTACAAAAATCGCCAAAAATGCATTTTTTTCACTTCGGTTGAACCACAAAAAAACACCCTAAATGTATTCTAATCCCGTTTTTATCATTATCTACATCTAGGGGACATTCCATTGCACAATCCTAGAATGGTTAGAAGTGGTTCTGAACTCGTTAAGGGTGCCATTTTGATGCTACAAAAATCGCCAAAAATGCATTTTTTTCACTTCGGTTGAACCACAAAAAAACACCCTAAATGTATTCTAATCCCGTTTTTATCATTATCTACATCTAGGGGACATTCCATTGCACCATCCTAGAATGGTTAGAAGTGGTTCTGAACTCGTTAAGGGTGCCATTTTGATGCTACAAAAATCGCCAAAAATGCATTTTTTTCACTTCGGTTGAACCACAAAAAAACACCCTAAATGTATTCTAATCCCGTTTTTATCATTATCTACATCTAGGGGACATTCCATTGCACAATCCTAGAATGGTTAGAAGTGGTTCTGAACTCGTTAAGGGTGCCATTTTGATGCTACAAAAATCGCCAAAAATGCATTTTTTTCACTTCGGTTGAACCACAAAAAAACACCCTAAATGTATTCTAATCCCGTTTTTATCATTATCTACATCTAGGGGACATTCCATTGCACCATCCTAGAATGGTTAGAAGTGGTTCTGAACTCGTTAAGGGTGCCATTTTGATGCTACAAAAATCGCCAAAAATGCATTTTTTTCACTTCGGTTGAACCACAAAAAAACACCCTAAATGTATTCTAATCCCGTTTTTATCATTATCTACATCTAGGGGACATTCCATTGCACCATCCTAGAATGGTTAGAAGTGGTTCTGAACTCGTTAAGGGTGCCATTTTGATGCTACAAAAATCGCCAAAAATGCATTTTTTTCACTTCGGTTGAACCACAAAAAAACACCCTAAATGTATTCTAATCCCGTTAGAAGTGGTTCTGAACTCATTAAGGGTGCCATTTTGATGCTACAAAAATCGCCAAAAATGCATTTTTTTCACTTCGGTTGAACCACAAAAAAACACCCTAAATGTATTCTAATCCCGTTTTTATCATTATCTACATCTAGGGGACATTCCATTGCACCATCCTAGAATGGTTAGAAGTGGTTCTGAACTCGTTAAGGGTGCCATTTTGATGCTACAAAAATCGCCAAAAATGCATTTTTTTTCACTTCGGTTGAACCACAAAAAAACACCCTAAATGTATTCTAATCCCGTTTTTATCATTATCTACATCTAGGGGACATTCCATTGCACAATCCTAGAATGGTTAGAAGTGGTTCTGAACTCGTTAAGGGTGCCATTTTGATGCTACAAAAATCGCCAAAAATGCATTTTTTTCACTTCGGTTGAACCACAAAAAAACACCCTAAATGTATTCTAATCCCGTTAGAAGTGGTTCTGAACTCATTAAGGGTGCCATTTTGATGCTACAAAAATCGCCAAAAATGCATTTTTTTCACTTCGGTTGAACCACAAAAAAACACCCTAAATGTATTCTAATCCCGTTTTTATCATTATCTACATCTAGGGGACATTCCATTGCACCATCCTAGAATGGTTAGAAGTGGTTCTGAACTCGTTAAGGGTGCCATTTTGATGCTACAAAAATCGCCAAAAATGCATTTTTTTCACTTCGGTTGAACCACAAAAAAACACCCTAAATGTATTCTAATCCCGTTTTTATCATTATCTACATCTAGGGGACATTCCATTGCACAATCCTAGAATGGTTAGAAGTGGTTCTGAACTCGTTAAGGGTGCCATTTTGATGCTACAAAAATCGCCAAAAATGCATTTTTTTCACTTCGGTTGAACCACAAAAAAACACCCTAAATGTATTCTAATCCCGTTTTTATCATTATCTACATCTAGGGGACATTCCATTGCACCATCCTAGAATGGTTAGAAGTGGTTCTGAACTCGTTAAGGGTGCCATTTTGATGCTACAAAAATCGCCAAAAATGCATTTTTTTCACTTCGGTTGAACCACAAAAAAACACCCTAAATGTATTCTAATCCAGTTTTTATCATTATCTACATCTAGGGGACATTCCATTGCACCATCCTAGAATGGTTAGAAGTGGTTCTGAACTCGTTAAGGGTGCCATTTTGATGCTACAAAAATCGCCAAAAATGCATTTTTTTCACTTCGGTTGAACCACAAAAAAACACCCTAAATGTATTCTAATCCCGTTAGAAGTGGTTCTGAACTCATTAAGGGTGCCATTTTGATGCTACAAAAATCGCCAAAAATGCATTTTTTTCACTTCGGTTGAACCACAAAAAAACACCCTAAATGTATTCTAATCCCGTTTTTATCATTATCTACATCTAGGGGACATTCCATTGCACCATCCTAGAATGGTTAGAAGTGGTTCTGAACTCGTTAAGGGTGCCATTTTGATGCTACAAAAATCGCCAAAAATGCATTTTTTTCACTTCGGTTGAACCACAAAAAAACACCCTAAATGTATTCTAATCCCGTTTTTATCATTATCTACATCTAGGGGACATTCCATTGCACAATCCTAGAATGGTTAGAAGTGGTTCTGAACTCGTTAAGGGTGCCATTTTGATGCTACAAAAATCGCCAAAAATGCATTTTTTTCACTTCGGTTGAACCACAAAAAAACACCCTAAATGTATTCTAATCCCGTTTTTATCATTATCTACATCTAGGGGACATTCCATTGCACCATCCTAGAATGGTTAGAAGTGGTTCTGAACTCGTTAAGGGTGCCATTTTGATGCTACAAAAATCGCCAAAAATGCATTTTTTTCACTTCGGTTGAACCACAAAAAAACACCCTAAATGTATTCTAATCCCGTTTTTATCATTATCTACATCTAGGGGACATTCCATTGCACAATCCTAGAATGGTTAGAAGTGGTTCTGAACTCGTTAAGGGTGCCATTTTGATGCTACAAAAATCGCCAAAAATGCATTTTTTTCACTTCGGTTGAACCACAAAAAAACACCCTAAATGTATTCTAATCCCGTTTTTATCATTATCTACATCTAGGGGACATTCCATTGCACCATCCTAGAATGGTTAGAAGTGGTTCTGAACTCGTTAAGGGTGCCATTTTGATGCTACAAAAATCGCCAAAAATGCATTTTTTTCACTTCGGTTGAACCACAAAAAAACACCCTAAATGTATTCTAATCCCGTTTTTATCATTATCTACATCTAGGGGACATTCCATTGCACCATCCTAGAATGGTTAGAAGTGGTTCTGAACTCGTTAAGGGTGCCATTTTGATGCTACAAAAATCGCCAAAAATGCATTTTTTTCACTTCGGTTGAACCACAAAAAAACACCCTAAATGTATTCTAATCCCGTTAGAAGTGGTTCTGAACTCATTAAGGGTGCCATTTTGATGCTACAAAAATCGCCAAAAATGCATTTTTTTCACTTCGGTTGAACCACAAAAAAACACCCTAAATGTATTCTAATCCCGTTTTTATCATTATCTACATCTAGGGGACATTCCATTGCACCATCCTAGAATGGTTAGAAGTGGTTCTGAACTCGTTAAGGGTGCCATTTTGATGCTACAAAAATCGCCAAAAATGCATTTTTTTCACTTCGGTTGAACCACAAAAAAACACCCTAAATGTATTCTAATCCCGTTTTTATCATTATCTACATCTAGGGGACATTCCATTGCACAATCCTAGAATGGTTAGAAGTGGTTCTGAACTCGTTAAGGGTGCCATTTTGATGCTACAAAAATCGCCAAAAATGCATTTTTTTCACTTCGGTTGAACCACAAAAAAACACCCTAAATGTATTCTAATCCAGTTTTTATCATTATCTACATCTAGGGGACATTCCATTGCACCATCCTAGAATGGTTAGAAGTGGTTCTGAACTCGTTAAGGGTGCCATTTTGATGCTACAAAAATCGCCAAAAATGCATTTTTTTCACTTCGGTTGAACCACAAAAAAACACCCTAAATGTATTCTAATCCCGTTAGAAGTGGTTCTGAACTCATTAAGGGTGCCATTTTGATGCTACAAAAATCGCCAAAAATGCATTTTTTTCACTTCGGTTGAACCACAAAAAAACACCCTAAATGTATTCTAATCCCGTTTTTATCATTATCTACATCTAGGGGACATTCCATTGCACCATCCTAGAATGGTTAGAAGTGGTTCTGAACTCGTTAAGGGTGCCATTTTGATGCTACAAAAATCGCCAAAAATGCATTTTTTTCACTTCGGTTGAACCACAAAAAAACACCCTAAATGTATTCTAATCCCGTTTTTATCATTATCTACATCTAGGGGACATTCCATTGCACAATCCTAGAATGGTTAGAAGTGGTTCTGAACTCGTTAAGGGTGCCATTTTGATGCTACAAAAATCGCCAAAAATGCATTTTTTTCACTTCGGTTGAACCACAAAAAAACACCCTAAATGTATTCTAATCCCGTTTTTATCATTATCTACATCTAGGGGACATTCCATTGCACCATCCTAGAATGGTTAGAAGTGGTTCTGAACTCGTTAAGGGTGCCATTTTGATGCTACAAAAATCGCCAAAAATGCATTTTTTTCACTTCGGTTGAACCACAAAAAAACACCCTAAATGTATTCTAATCCCGTTTTTATCATTATCTACATCTAGGGGACATTCCATTGCACAATCCTAGAATGGTTAGAAGTGGTTCTGAACTCGTTAAGGGTGCCATTTTGATGCTACAAAAATCGCCAAAAATGCATTTTTTTCACTTCGGTTGAACCACAAAAAAACACCCTAAATGTATTCTAATCCCGTTTTTATCATTATCTACATCTAGGGGACATTCCATTGCACCATCCTAGAATGGTTAGAAGTGGTTCTGAACTCGTTAAGGGTGCCATTTTGATGCTACAAAAATCGCCAAAAATGCATTTTTTTCACTTCGGTTGAACCACAAAAAAACACCCTAAATGTATTCTAATCCCGTTTTTATCATTATCTACATCTAGGGGACATTCCATTGCACCATCCTAGAATGGTTAGAAGTGGTTCTGAACTCGTTAAGGGTGCCATTTTGATGCTACAAAAATCGCCAAAAATGCATTTTTTTCACTTCGGTTGAACCACAAAAAAACACCCTAAATGTATTCTAATCCCGTTAGAAGTGGTTCTGAACTCATTAAGGGTGCCATTTTGATGCTACAAAAATCGCCAAAAATGCATTTTTTTCACTTCGGTTGAACCACAAAAAAACACCCTAAATGTATTCTAATCCCGTTTTTATCATTATCTACATCTAGGGGACATTCCATTGCACCATCCTAGAATGGTTAGAAGTGGTTCTGAACTCGTTAAGGGTGCCATTTTGATGCTACAAAAATCGCCAAAAATGCATTTTTTTCACTTCGGTTGAACCACAAAAAAACACCCTAAATGTATTCTAATCCCGTTTTTATCATTATCTACATCTAGGGGACATTCCATTGCACAATCCTAGAATGGTTAGAAGTGGTTCTGAACTCGTTAAGGGTGCCATTTTGATGCTACAAAAATCGCCAAAAATGCATTTTTTTCACTTCGGTTGAACCACAAAAAAACACCCTAAATGTATTCTAATCCCGTTTTTATCATTATCTACATCTAGGGGACATTCCATTGCACCATCCTAGAATGGTTAGAAGTGGTTCTGAACTCGTTAAGGGTGCCATTTTGATGCTACAAAAATCGCCAAAAATGCATTTTTTTCACTTCGGTTGAACCACAAAAAAACACCCTAAATGTATTCTAATCCCGTTTTTATCATTATCTACATCTAGGGGACATTCCATTGCACCATCCTAGAATGGTTAGAAGTGGTTCTGAACTCGTTAAGGGTGCCATTTTGATGCTACAAAAATCGCCAAAAATGCATTTTTTTCACTTCGGTTGAACCACAAAAAAACACCCTAAATGTATTCTAATCCCGTTAGAAGTGGTTCTGAACTCATTAAGGGTGCCATTTTGATGCTACAAAAATCGCCAAAAATGCATTTTTTTCACTTCGGTTGAACCACAAAAAAACACCCTAAATGTATTCTAATCCCGTTTTTATCATTATCTACATCTAGGGGACATTCCATTGCACCATCCTAGAATGGTTAGAAGTGGTTCTGAACTCGTTAAGGGTGCCATTTTGATGCTACAAAAATCGCCAAAAATGCATTTTTTTCACTTCGGTTGAACCACAAAAAAACACCCTAAATGTATTCTAATCCCGTTTTTATCATTATCTACATCTAGGGGACATTCCATTGCACAATCCTAGAATGGTTAGAAGTGGTTCTGAACTCGTTAAGGGTGCCATTTTGATGCTACAAAAATCGCCAAAAATGCATTTTTTTCACTTCGGTTGAACCACAAAAAAACACCCTAAATGTATTCTAATCCCGTTTTTATCATTATCTACATCTAGGGGACATTCCATTGCACCATCCTAGAATGGTTAGAAGTGGTTCTGAACTCGTTAAGGGTGCCATTTTGATGCTACAAAAATCGCCAAAAATGCATTTTTTTCACTTCGGTTGAACCACAAAAAAACACCCTAAATGTATTCTAATCCCGTTTTTATCATTATCTACATCTAGGGGACATTCCATTGCACCATCCTAGAATGGTTAGAAGTGGTTCTGAACTCGTTAAGGGTGCCATTTTGATGCTACAAAAATCGCCAAAAATGCATTTTTTTCACTTCGGTTGAACCACAAAAAAACACCCTAAATGTATTCTAATCCCGTTTTATCATTATCTACATCTAGGGGACATTCCATTGCACCATCCTAGAATGGTTAGAAGTGGTTCTGAACTCGTTAAGGGTGCCATTTTGATGCTACAAAAATCGCCAAAAATGCATTTTTTTCACTTCGGTTGAACCACAAAAAAACACCCTAAATGTATTCTAATCCCGTTTTTATCATTATCTACATCTAGGGGACATTCCATTGCACCATCCTAGAATGGTTAGAAGTGGTTCTGAACTCGTTAAGGGTGCCATTTTGATGCTACAAAAATCGCCAAAAATGCATTTTTTTCACTTCGGTTGAACCA
>NW_027041464.1:0-65843 GCF_037179485.1 Ochlerotatus camptorhynchus
GAAGGTTCTTATGATGGTTCGAGACCCCTCCCCCTTTCTGCATAACTCGAGAACTAATCAAGCAAATGGAAAAACAAAAACAAATTTTCACGCCAATCGGTTCAGTAGTTTCCGAGTCTATAAGGGTTAGGCAGACAGACAGACAGACAGAAATTCATTTTTATATATATAGATAGATAGATATAAGATATATATAATCACGTAATTTATAATGTATATAAATATATAGTGAAACACAAAATATGAAAAATATAATGGAATTACCAAATACAAAAACCCTAGATTTTAATTTAATGCAATTCAACTTCATTTAACTCATAATATTTCATTGGGACTTGTACACACTCTTTTCTTCATGTGTCATGGAATGACAACGCATCATGTAATGTTTTGCGAATAAGCAGAATAATCTTGGTTATTTGGACATGGGACATTTTATTCTAAGGATAATATTTAATATATCCGCAATGATTGTATGTATTGGAAACCCTGCAAGGATAAAATAATTTAATGTTGTTTGGTATATAAATTATTCGCTGTGGAGTATTGCAAATTCTGATAAATGTTGTATATATACGTATTTATAATTGATAAACATTGAAAAAACATAAATATAATAAATAAGTGGTGGTGCATTTTTGGCAATTCCTGTTCATCGTGCTGTGTTTGTGACTAGTAATTGATGATATATGATTAGTTAAACTGTAATGTCAAGGTTATATTAAAAAAATAATATTATAAATACTGACATCCGGTTTGGTACAACAGGGAACTGAAAAAATCAAAAGCAAAAAGCGCACAAATTTTATAAAAAATATAATAGTGAAGAAGCTTTGGCATATTATTTAGACATTTGCGATCAGTTAAATTTGGCCGTGAATATGGCATTTGAGGAGTATAATTTAAAAACTGAACTTGAAATAAAATCTTGTCCTAGGAAATTCTTCAATTATGTGAAAACCAAATTAAAATCTGATAATTTTCCATCAAAGATGCAATTTCTTCCAAGAAATCTATACTACGTTTTCAGAAGAGGACCGTGACCGT
The DNA here is from genome assembly GCF_037179485.1 of Ochlerotatus camptorhynchus. Taxonomy (NCBI): domain Eukaryota; kingdom Metazoa; phylum Arthropoda; class Insecta; order Diptera; family Culicidae; genus Ochlerotatus; species Ochlerotatus camptorhynchus. The sequence continues at coordinate 1,048 of NW_027041464.1, forward strand.
GAATATTTTCGTCGCTGTAACCTCATCGACCTGGAGCTCTTGGAAAAGGCGTAATGTGGCGAAGGCTTGTTTCGTTGCGGATCTTCTGCAAGGGAACGTCGACTGCTCCACACTTCTCAGTCTTCTTGACATCAACACTCAACGACGGGACCTCCGGCTGCATGCGTCCTTCAACAACCGGCGTTCGAGGACCAACTATGGCGTACACGAACCAATGTTGAGTATGTGCCGCGTTTTCAATAGTTGTTATTATGTGTTCGATTTTAATATGTCCCGCGAGAAAAATAAGCGTAGCTTTAAGAGATGTTTGCGTTAATTTTGTGTTTGAAGCAGTTTTGATGTTTAGATATAGAAAATTGTCATTAGGGTAACTATTTTATCTGTTGACAAGTAGAAATAAATAAATAAATAAATCAGCAAGAAATGAAAAACTCTTTCTGTATGTATGTATGTAAGTAGCCACTAGAGTCGGTGTATAATGAGTCACGCCAAGAGAAAAACAGTTGAACTCGCATCACGGTTTTCGAAGGTTTCCCTTTCTTTTCACTTGGCAACAGAGGACTTCTACATCAACTTCAAATGACTTCTAGCTAGAACAAAAAATTGCGGCTGTAGTGAATCATTATATCAGTGATTTTGTCAAATTATCTTATCAAACAATAGTAGAAGTTCTCATTACTGATCATTAACAAACGTATCCCATGACAATTTAATGCTCACTGCGTGTTTATTATCATTTCTTCAATTTTATTTTATATTTTACCTTTCGTGGACCATTCATAGCATCGTAATGTTTGTTTACTTTGCACAATAGGTAGCCGGTTTGACAGTTCAATAGGTAGACTTGGTTTCACTCTTGGCGTGACTCATTATACACCGACTCTAGTAGCCACCATCCTAGCTTGGGTCTTGCCCTGCATGCGGCTCCACTCAACAGCAAGATCAAATTCCATCATCATTCTGAATTCAACATACTGCTGTATGAAGGGCCAAAAAGGGTTGGACGGGCCCGTAAGCAGAGGCACTTACGCGAAACCCGCGGGAATAAGAGAATCTCCTTCCAACAATATGATCCAACAAAATGAATAACGAAATTCGCAATACATGTTAAGCTTTCCACGGGATGGTTTGTTTAAGAAGAGCGCGTCAAATTCATTGCAACTGTTGGAATGAAATGTAACTATCTAAAATGACAGTACACATTCCCTCCTAGACTCCGGTTGGCACTCCACTCATTGTCCAGTTACAACTTCAATGATGCCCTGATGCTCCCTCCCGTCTCAGTATTTATTGTAATTTACATTATGAATTTATATATAATCATGTGATTTATAATGTATATAAAATATGTAAAATATGTAAATATGTAAAATGAAAAATAAAGATGTTTTACAAAATTCAAATAACCTAGATTGTTGGGTCCTATACACACACTTTTTGTTTTATGTGCCATGAAATGCCGCAGCGCCAAATTTTGTGATGCTTGCAATTTTGCAAACATGATGAATCATGTTTCTTTCTCGATTCTAAAACTTCTCGGAAAGCGAGAAAACCACCACTCACACACGTATAACCGTCTGGGAGGCAGAGTGCCAGTGCTAATCCAGCAAATGCAGCCGAAAACTATGAAAGCGAACGCACGCACAAAACAGAGAACAAACACAACCGTATCCAAAGGGGTTCCGGGCGCGACTGTTGTAAATGAAAAACTCTTTCTTCAAATAAAAAAACAGAATAACTACTATGCAACATGGCTTCTTTAAAGGCCGTTCAACAACTACGAATTTGTTCGAAATAGTTAATTATTCCTTGAATGCAATGGATAACGGAAACCATGTAGAAGTGTTGTATACAGATTTCAGCAAAGCGTTTGATCGAATTGACATACCCATGCTTCTTTTTAAACTTCAAAAAATGGGAATTCATTACGCACTCCTCAAGTGGCTTGAATCATATTTAACTGACCGCCATCAAATAGTAAAATACAAAGGAAAGGCATCAAATCCCGTTGATGTCACTTCTGGAGTTCCTCAAGGCTCCCATTTAGGACCGCTTTTATTTATTCTCTTCGTCAATGACATATCTTTCATTATTAAGAAATTGAAAGTTTTAATCTATTCTGACGACATTAAACTTTTTTTGGAAATAAAAGATGCCAAAGACATCATCACATTCAAAGAGGAAATACAGATATTCCATACTTGGTGCCAAAAAAGCCTGCTACAATTAAATATAAAAAAATGTAACTCAATTACCATTAGTAGAAAACGAACCCTACCCGATATAACAATCACTTTAGGAAACCATATCGTAGAAAAGTGTGATAGAGTCAGGGATCTAGGTGTTATTTTGGACTCAAAACATACTTTCACCGATCATTATAACACAATTATTAACAGAGCTAACAACATGCTTGGTTCATAAAACGTTTCTGCTACAACTTTCACGATCCGCATACGATAAAAACATTGTACATTGCTTATGTAAGATCGATATTAGAATATTGCAGCATAGTTTGGTCTCCTTTTTCAATAAAACACGAAGAAAGAATAGAGTCCGTTCAAAAGCAGTTTCTATTGTATGCACTCCGCAAGTTAGGTTGGACTGTATTTCCTCTGCCATCTTACACAGCTCGGTGTATGCTCATAAATATCCAAACATTAAAAGAGCGTCGTGAATTTGCTATGATTTCTTTCGTGAACGATATCGTATCACATCGAATTGATTCAATAGAACTATTGTCATCCTTAAATTTATATACACCATCTAGGCATTTACGAAATAGAAATATATTTGCTACAAATCGTCACCGTACGAATTATGCCAAATTTGGACCCTTGAACCAAATGATGGATACATATAATAAGCACTGCGATAACATTGACTTTACAATGACAAAAACCAAATTAAAGCAATATTTTAATTACTCGCATAACGTCAGCTAGAAGTAATGTTTTAACTTGTTCTCAAGACATATTATAAAAAAATATATAAACAAAGACAAAATTGTAAACATAGCTCTTAAGACAACAATTGTAAAACGGTCTACACTGATTGACGACATATAAATAAATAAATCATAAGTAATGCAATACAATAAACAAATATAAATATAAATATTCCAATCAATATAGATTAAGTTTTTTTCCTTGGTTTGCTTTCCGTCGATCTTGATTTCCATGCTGAGCACCAATGCTACCGACGCCAGGAAGGCAGCTCCTACACCTGGACCCTACCTATCGACCCATCAACTCATGACGGGGACCAACGGGGCCATCATCCACCAGATGGGTTAGTTTTTTTTTGTTTTGATTTGAACAAAGTTGATTTTGTGTACAATGATTCTTTGACAGTGTGCAAAGAGTGCGTATCATTTTGTCATTTATGTGATGAACTAGCCTACGGCTAAAAATCACAAAAATAAAGAAAAAAAAAAAAAAAAAAAAACATTTTGTCATTTTTTTATGCATTTCAGTTTTGAGTAGACTGAAAGAGATAGAACTAAAATATTCTAGTACATTTGGTGAAAATGCTATAACTATAGTTCAATCCAATAGTAGTGTTGCCATGTGGTACAATCCAGTAGTAGTGGTGTTGCCATGTGGTACACTGAAAAATTGCAATAGAAGGTTAGTCACCAAAGTTTTCGAGCCGCTCCGTCTGTCACTTCGTTTGTGGTATAGATTAAGTTGATCTTGTTGTAGTCTATAGATGGTTTTGTATTTTAATGTTTGTCTGTTTATGATTGATCCATGAAGAGCAGAAATAAACTTTGGTTTAGATTTTTCTCTGAATGGATTCATTATTCTCATTGAAGCAAGCTGGTTGGTTCATCAGGTAGTACGCTGTTGAAGTGAACATTACATAAATTAAAAAAATAATCATTTAAAATATAGAACAATACAATAAAAATTATAAAATTCAATATGTGCCTCCCTTGGATCAGTCGATAAAGGCACAGCTATCAAGCAACAGCCTTTGAAATCAACTCCTAGCGCGTTCCAGAAACTTCTCAGGTTGTAAAACAATATAATGAAGTAGGGGAAATGGCTCTAATGTTGGCCCATGGATGCAAGATTGGGCCCATCGCCAAAAATCTGCCATTTATCAATCTTATCCTTATGAACGCGTCATTGGGACGGTACAAATGGATATTCCTGGTCGCTATTGAAAATTTAGTCGATTGCTGAATCTATGGGCCCAAATTAGGGGGAATTTAAGCCGACATAACATCCATTTCCCCTATGTTGTAAGAGTCAGGATCCACATTTAGGGCAAGTCGTGAATCTGAATCCTGCAATTTGATAATTCGTCCCATACCCAGTATATAATGTGTCATATAATAATGAAATGAATGTTAAGAGAACAATAAAGGTCCAAGCACAATGACAGCGGAAGCGGAACGGCAGCGGAAAAGCCCGATCTGAGTAAGCCTACTTGTCGGATTGAAAACTAGTTAGAACAAAATCGACTTCGGTTAGGCATCTTGATGTCATTTGTAATAACTGTCAAACTTTCCGTTTCCGTTCCGCTTCCGCCCATATTGCGTTTGGGCCTTACAGGAAAGATCTCACCCGATATGTTGCAAAGGAATCCATGACTTCACGGTGATTTCAAAGAGCTCCCATAGATTAGAAGACGATTTATATCCTTCTGCATCTAAACAAAAACTATCGTCTTTTAAAGACTCTCGATAGAACTACACGATAAAAGCGTGACATCCGAACACGGTGAACCGGCCTCCCAGAAGGCAATGCAATTCGCAGGCACAGTTACAAACGCTGGTTTAAAAAAAAACACAGCCGTTCAAAGAAACGGATCCAATAAACGTCAAGGCCGGCGCACAATGCATACGTTTTCGAGTTTTTTGACAGATAATGCATGGGCTAACTGTCAAAAAATCTGAAAACGCATCCATTGTGCGCCGGCCTTCACTCTCGCGAAAGCACACCCATCATCGTCGAACGCAAAAAAAAGGAAAAATGTTGCTGGTTATGATTCCGGCGTTGCTATTGACAAATCCAAGTTTCAATCGGCCACCGTGACGCTGCAATCGCAGCGGTGATAAGTCCGGAATAATGTGTCAAACTGAATACATTTTTGAAATTTCAACCAACAAACTATTATTATTATTTTTTTGTGGTAATCACAGTGTCAGCAACTTGCTTAAACTCTACACTGGACCCCTTTTATTGATAAATTTTGCTTCTATGAGCCTCTATTTTAAATCAACACACAGACGTTCCTAGGCTATGGTGCCCGTTTGGTCACTGTTGTTTTTGTGTTGATCCAAATAGTTTTGATAATATAATTGCGCATTCTTGTTTTTTTAAAGGTTGATTTTTGTCCCAGTCTTGTCTTCTGTCGTCACTTATTTTGTCATCTTGTATTGTGTATTAACCCCCACTTGTTTTGTTTATTGTGTCAAGTTGTGTCTATTGTTTTTAAACTCGTTCTGTTACTCTGTCATGACTGACCCTGACAGTTATTGTTATTCACAGTCCCTGACAGTTGTTGTTATTTACATCGTCGTGATTGTGCGCTGCTAAATTTGTCGATTTTTTATCACACGGGCTATCGTTATTCGTTTTTTTTTTCCGTTCGGTATACCTGTAATATTGTACTGGTTGTTAGTCTAAAGTACAGTTTGTTGCGATAATCGTCTAATTAGAGCATATTTTGTGTTGTGAAAACAGTGAAAAAGTTATCCAATCGGACATATTGTAGTGTACACTTTTGTGTTATTGTTATTGTCGATATCAGACTAGCATTGGGCGATCTTGAGAATCCAATTCCTCTTTGCGTATTAGAGCATCTCCACCGCTGTTTCTAAATCACTTTTGGAAACTTAGTCAGCATGACTTCCGCCTGTGACCAATGCGCTAAACCAGTTAAAGGCGATGAAGAATCCGTCTCCTGCATGGCTTTTTGCGACAGGATGATTCACCTAAAGTGCGGCGGCACAAAGCTGAATAAGGCTTTTTTTGAATATTGTCCACACTAGCCCGAACCTGTTTTGGATGTGTAACGAGTGCGCCAAGCTGATGAAATGTGCTCGGTTCAAAACTGCCGTCTCGTCGTTTGGAAGTGTGATTAATTCTATCACCGAGAGACAGGAAATCGCACAAGCTGAGCTTAGGAAGGAAATGGCTAAGCAAGAACAACAGATCGCTCAACTATCGAAACGAATCGCATTGACAACTCCGACAAACTCCGATTTCATGCGTCAACCGCCATTAAAACGACGCCGCGATGAAGGCTCGCTCACTAGCAAACCACTTGTTGGTGGTTCTAAAGCAGTAACAGGCGACAATGCCTTTACCGAGGTCCTTACTGTCCCTGAACCCACCGAGCTGTTTTGGCTGAACCTTTCTCGTATTCATCCTAGCGTGAAATCTGAATCAATCGAGAAGCTGGTCAAAGGTTGTGTACAGTGTAAAGATCCGATTAAGGTTGTGCCGCTAGTCAAAAAAGGATCCGACATCAGCCGTATGAGCTTCATCTCGTACAAAGTCGGAATGGATCCCAAACTACGCGAAGCTGCTCTTAGATCGGATACATGGCCGAAAGGAATTTTGTTCCGTGAATTTGAAGACGGTTCAAAAAACATGTGGTTGCCTCATTTGAACACGCCTACCTTCACGATCTCTCCTATTCCGGGACCTTCCGAGTTCTCAACTGCCATTTCCGGACTACACCCAGTCTGCTGATTCAGAATTGGATTTTGCGTTGTGAATTGGAGCGCTGTAGACCAGAACGCACTGCCTGTCGCATTATGGGAGACCTCGAACCACTCGATCCAGTCGCGCTAGCTGTTTCCCGCCATCAAAATCGTTCTATTTCCTGCCATCAGAGTCGTTCTGGCCCTGCGGTCGATTCGGTGGTGGGGTCTCCCAAGCACCGTCTTCAAGCAAGTATGCATACATTAGTTACAGTCATTTGCCTGATCAGTTTCCGTGTTCCAGTGCAACGCTTCATGATGTTTCTACGATTTCCAAGAATAATGCTGCTACCTCTATTGCTTCCGAACCTCCCGACTCAGTCGCGCTTGCTGCAGACATCCGCCATTGTCATCGTCCCGGTCCTGTGGTCGGTGATGGTATCGGGGCTTGCGGCCTGCAACCTCAGGCGAGTATGTTAGCGATTCCGAGCTTTCGGTTCCTGATGTCCTTTCGATTTCTAGTTCCCGTGATTGCTCCTCGAATGGTCTCCTGATCTACTACCAAAACGTGCGTGGGCTGAGGACTAAAATCGACTCGTTTTTCCTGGCTGTTGTGGAGGCCGAATATGATTTGATTGTGCTGACGGAAACGTGGCTGGACGGCCGAATTTACTCATCGCAACTTTTCGGGTCACTCTATTCCGTCTTCAGAACTGACCGGTCTGCTCTAAACAGTCAAAAATCGCGCGGTGGCGGAGTCCTGATTGCAGTATCTACTAGACTAGCCAGCTACGTAAGTACGTCACCCATTTCCAGTCAACTGGAACAGCTGTGGATTGTCGTAGAACTTCCACAAAGCAAGCTTAGTGTAGGCGCAATCTACCTGCCTCCCGATCGCAAAAACGACTGCACGATCATCCGTGAGCATGTGGAATCGTTAGGCTCAATTTCGTCACAATTAAGTCCCTGCTCTCCCGCTTTCATATTTGGTGACTACAATCAAGCTGGTCTGCAGTGGCGCTTTACAGACAGTGGCACACCATTAATTGATCCACTGCTTTCGCATATGCCGGTTGCTTGCTGTGCTCTTTTGGACGGTTTTAACTTTTACGGGTTCACACAAGTGAATACTTTTCCGAACCGAAATGGACGTGCACAGTGCACAAAAAAGGAAATAAACGGAATGTCATAAATTATCGTGGAGTCACCTCCCTGTGTGCCAGCTCAAAACTGTTCGAGATTATCATAAATGGTGCTCTGTTCGCACGCTGCAAAAATTATATCGATACAGAACAACACGGTTTCTACCCGAAGCGCTCCGTGTCCACGAACCTGTTCAGTTCACTTCTAACTGTCTGCGATGCATGGATTCAGGATGGCAAGTCGATACTGCGTATATGGATCTAAAAGCTGCATTTGACACGGTGGACCATAATATCTTGCTGGCCAAGCTGGAGATACTTGGCATCTCGTCAACTGCTGTGGATTGGTTCAGATCTTACTTGGTGAATCGCTATGTACATGTCAAGATTGACGTGTCGGAATCAGATGTTTTCTCAAACAACTCGGGAGTCCCGCAAGGCAGTAACCTAGGACCGCTACTATTTTCGATCTTTTTAAACGACGTCGCCTTACTGATACCATCAGGATGCCGCGTTTTCTATGCAGACGATACGAAAATCTACAAAATTATTAAAAGCCTCTCGGACTGCTAGGATCTCCAGAATATGTTAAGTATTTTTGCTGACTGGTGCTCAAGAAATTTGATGAGTCTAAGCATAGAAAAATGTAACATTATTTCCTATCACCGAAAAATCGAACCAATCATGTTTGACTATGTTCTCTACGGACGCTGTCTTGCTCGTGTAGAGCACATAAAGGATCTCGGCGTTACCTTGGACTGCAGACTCACTTTCAGAATCCACTACAATGACATCATCTCCAGAGCTAATCGACAATTGGGCTTTATTTTCAAAATTGCTGACGAGTTTCGTGACCCGCTATGCCTCAGGTCACTCTACTGCTCACTAGTGCGATCTTTATTGGAGTCAAGTTCAGTTGTTTGGTGCCCTTTCCATGCTAGCTGGATCACTAGAATTGAATCCGTTCAACGTAAGTTTGTGAGACATGCTCTTCGTTTCCTCAACTGGCGTGACCCAACGAACCTGCCTCCGTACGAGGAGCGTTGCCGTCTCCTGGGAATCGAGCCATTAGAGGTGAGACGGACGGTCGCTCAAGCTATGTTCGCTGGAAAGCTGCTTACAGGTGACATTGACTGTCCAACACTGCTGTCACAGCTAAATATGTATGCCCCTGAGAGGTCTCTTCGTCAACGCGACTTTCTATTTTTGGAACCACGGAGCCGGAATTATACACAACACGAGCCAATTCGAGCAATCAGCCGGCAATTCAACAACTTTTTTTATATGTTCGACTTCAATGTATCAGCTGACGTGTTTCGTCATCGGCTACTTGGCCTTTTCCGTACCGTTGACCCCAACTATTTAGTTTAAGTTTTATTCATTTAGACAATAATTGTCAGTTGAATTTTTAAATAAATAAACAAATAAAATAAATATACTAATTTCATTGACATATAAAAATAGTAATATCAATTACAGGATAATATGGTTATTTCTCGATTACTTTTTCAAAGGGAAGCACCAGCTCCTGCAAACAATGCATCCGATCGTCGATCCGGCGCAACCGGCAGCTCGCACACGCTTATCAACACCACCAGCAGGTAGACTAAAATTTCCCCTATCTGATGATAGTGCCAGCACGCGCGGGCGAGCCACCAGCCACCAATCAATTTGATGTTTGAAAATTTGCTAAAAAAGGGTTTTGTTGACACATCATACCTTACCGAAAACTAAAGCACAACAATCCTAATTCTTATTTCAAATCTATCAACATTTAACACAATATTTAACACATCTTTCCTAAAACTTCACTTGTTCGTTGGCGCCTGGTTGAAGATATGACTTTCGCTATTGACATTGTCTGAAATTAACAAATACACTAAATAGGAAGATTTATTATACAACTTTATAGGCTAGTCGCCTCCCTAAGCGGACCCCCCGCGTCCTATCTCTTATGTTAATTAACTTTCTGAATTCTATAATTGAAGTTTATTTAATAAATAACTGAAATCTCTAATCTACCTACACAATCATAACCCATGATTTTAAACTTAAATTTAACGTGTTTCAAGTACTTCTGGCTTTGACATATATTAATTATATCTTTGTTCGTTCCAGGTGACACCTTCAAGTGACTAAAATGCTTCACTTTGAAGTTAGTTTCCAAGTTAATTTTAAATTGTATATTGTATAAGGTAAATGTTCCAATTACGCTCTCACGTTTCCACTATGTCGCACCACAAAAATACAATTGGGTATGTCACAATAGAAGCACACCACAGTGGAAATCCCGAGTCATAGTTCAAACACTTATCCCAAATCAGCACATATAAGATTAGTTACAATACCATGTACAAAAATGATGATTAACATTGTTCCCTGAGTATTACATCAATTAAAACAACAATGAAAGCTTGTCACGCAAGCAGAAGGAGCACTGTTGGGCACTTTCTGAAATATTTTAATAGTATAATTCCCTTGCAAAACCTAATAAATCTATCTGCGTAAAAAAAAAATAAGAGTGATTTGCGGCAAAACCCGTCAGTATCGCACCCAACGTCAGTGCCTATACGTAAGCGTACTACGACGCGGCTCTCAATCAAAGGAGTAACAAGTGTGATACTATCACTGCTAGACTAGATCTTTGGTTCTCGCATGCAGTGGTTTATCAGAGAGGGGAAGCTTAGTAATTCCCATTGCCTGCCCATGGCGCCATTCTATCGCGGCATGAGCCAGCAACGCCGGCCATAAACCTACCGTCTCCAACACTCCACTAAAAAGCATGAAATTAAGCCCGCCCACCAACAGCAAGGTGCAAAAACTAGCCAAGGGGAGGGTAGTAATTTGTGAAATATGAAGTAAAACAAATCCTAGCTAGTTCTGCATGATGATTTTGTATGATTGTATTATTTTGTAAAGTCGCCGGGAAATACCAGCTGGCGATTTGTTTTTTTTTTATGATAACTCCTTACTAGAAAACAGGCAAAAACTCACAAACAGGCTGCTTTTCATGCACGGGAAAAAAAGAGTTCCCATATTCGTGAACCACAGCCGTGAACCATAGTTCACGGTGTATATTTGAGACAATTTTGTTCTGGATTGCTGGCCGTGATTTTTAGTTCACGGTCCGTTCCCGTTTTCGGGAACGGATTTTTTTCCGAGTGGTATACAGTGCGATAATTCAATAATCAATTAATTATCTCAACAATTAAATTTTAGTGGCAGACCATTCATAAATTTCGGTAACACACAAGAAATTCTATAATCCATATTAAATTTCCTATGTAAGCGCCGATCGAAACAAACTTTTTGATGTCACTACAAGGGTGATTGAGTAAACGAATAAAACGAATCGTGCGAAGCGGAATGAACATCGAGTGAAAACGAATTGCATCAATACATTCAGGCCTACAATTTCTTACCTTCTATAGACCAGGTTGAGCCTTGATATTTAGCTGCTTGCGGGAACTGACATCCGATTGATGACCTTTACAAATGTCCAAAACATACTCTTTAACAAATTTGTGGTGGTCCTGAAAAGGACCGTTTAGTCGTGATGGTTGAGTAATGCTGAGCTATTAGGGTGTTCAACACGGATGAGGCTGACGAGCTGTTAATTGTTTGGAGCAAGGTTGACGCGCTAGGCATTGATGACCCACAGCTACTCACGAGGAAACTGATTTCGATCGCGGTGCGGCTTCTTCCTCCTTCTATGGATGCTTGCTGCTTTCAGGCTGCCTTTCGTGGTGTACTGGATAACGACGTTCAACGCCACACGAAAGCACTGCTGCTGCGGACACCGTCGACTGTACACCACCACACACAGTGATTAAATGAGCACCGTTCAGTGAGACAGGATCGAATTCGATTTTTAAATCTGTGTTAGGGAATGCGCTGTTTGCAGGTAATTGGTGATAATTTTCATCACCATTGCAACAGTTGGACATTGTGCATTTTTCAATAGTGACCTATTGAAAATTAATAAAGTGTTCATTTTAGCAATTTGCTAGATAAATTTCCAATCGTTTGACTTGTTTAGAATTAAAATCCATCTGCTATTGACAGAGTTATATGTATGTAATTAAAAAACGAAAAGGTGATCTACCCAGGACCGTTTAGTCGTGATGGTTGAGTAATGCTGAGCTATTAGGGTGTTGAAATGCTGATCTAGCCCCGTAACGTGGGTAGATCACCTTTTCGTGGTACGTTACGGGATCTACCACCGATTCCTAGACCTGACTACTTCAAACTAGGGGAATAGGATTTTTCAGCAATCAGAGGAACACATCTTAGTCCTTGTTACTGTTTATGCCTTGTTGATAGTGACAAGACTCGGCTTTGTCCACCGAGGATGATCTTGAAACAAGGAAAAAATGAGTTAGTTAGTCTTCATCTATGTGATTCCTAATCTTCTATTCGTTGTTCTCTAGTTTGAAGTGGTTAAGACTAGGGTTCTGATGCATGGTCATTATCGGTGTCATTCCTTAATTTTGTTGCTAAGGAATTCAATTTTGACTGACAAAGGGGCGCGCCTTTGAAGGGTGTTTCAACACTCCGAAGGGCATAAATAGCGGAACCTTTCAATTAGAGTCGGATTCTTAGATTCTCTGCAAGCAGTACAGTTCGGTCTTTGCTAACTCTGTCTAGTTGTTCGATTAACCTATAGTTTGTTACAAACGTTCGAAGATATACTGCACATCGCGTCGTCAGTAGTGTCGGTCACATCGCCTGATGGGAAGACAGCGCTCCCGGAGCAGACTTCGTGACCAAGCGGAGAAGAAAAACAGTGGTGAGGGTAGCTCGGTACCTACCTCAAATAGGTACGCTACTCTTCCCACCGATGTTGGGAATACCAACCCAGTCCCGGTGAAGCGGACGAAAAAGAGAAAGAAGAATCAAGTACAGTCCGATGGTACGAGTGGACGCGACGATGTTACCGCGACGAACGCCAGCGACATCGGTGATTTCGGCGACGCCGTCGAAACCGCAAATTCTGCCGGCCCGAGTGCGGCGAAAGTCAAACTTCCTACACTGGTGGTGAAGCAAGTCCCACTCAACACGTTGATTGGCGATCTCTCATCGCTGGGCGTTGCAGCTGAGTTCAAGCTCGGCAGGATCGGCACCAAGGTTATGCTCCGTACGAAAGCGGAGTACGAGGTGGCCGTGAAATATCTCAAGGATTCCAAGGCGGAATTCTTCACGCAAGACATCACCGGTGAGAAGCCCTTAAAGGTAGTCATCACGGGTCTACCAAACTTTGACCCCAAGATGGTCGAAGCTGAAATCAACCGGTACAAGCTAGCCCCAATCGCTGTCTTCCGAATGACAAGGAGAGACGAAAACGTGAAGACGTACCCGGATTGTCTTTTCCTGGTGCACTTCCAGAAAGGGACGGTGACGCTCAATGCGCTGCATGCCATCCAATCGATCTACTCAATCATCGTACGATGGGAGCCATACCATGGCGGCCATCGTGACGTAACGCAGTGCCAGCTGTGCCTCAATTTTGGACACGGTACCCGCAACTGCAACATCAAGCCACGCTGCAGCTACTGCGCTCAAGAACACGCCACTTCCAACTGCCCTGCGGATGGAGCCGTGGCGTTAAAATGCGCCAACTGTGGTAGTGCACATCAATGTTCCGACAGACAGTACTCCAAACGCGAGGATTCTGCTGGCCAAAGCTCTCCATCCCCCCCTGGATTCTGGAGACAACCAACAGCGCAAAACAACAACCCCGATCTGTTCTCAGCGGATGAACTGATGGACATTTTCGTCAACATGTCCAGTGCTCTTCGTAAGTGCCGCAATAAGCCCGAACAGATCCAAGTGCTCGGTAAGTTCATCATCCAGTATGGCGTCTAAACCGCTAACTATCGTCACCTTGGAATGCTTGCTCTGTAAGAGCAAAAAAGATTGAGCTTGCCGACTTCCTCCGCAAGCACAGCATCGACGTGGGCCTTCTAACCGAGACCCATCTAAAGTCCGGCGACAGCTTCTGGTTGCCTGACCACAACATTATCCGGCTTGATCGCACCAGCTCCAGGGGGGGGGTGTTGCAGTCGTCGTCAAGAAAGGAATAAAATACCACACTCTGTCTCATATCCGCACCTCTATCATCGAGGCCATTGGTGTGGAGGTGGAGTCATCGACTAAATACGTCCAGTTCATCACCGTCTACTGCCCTCGACAGTGTGCCGCCAGCAGTGGACTAGCGGCTAAATTTAAGAAGGACCTGTCCACCATCACCCGTACCGGTTCCCGCTTCGTAGTTGGAGGAGATCTGAATGCTCGCCATGAGGCCTGGCGGAACTACCAGCAGAACCAGAACGATCGTCTCCTGTTCGACCACTCACAGCATGGGCTGTACTCCGTTTGGTTTTGGGATGAGCCAACATTCATCTCACCGGCGGGCAACCACCCATCGACGCTAGACCTGTTCCTGACAAATATCGGCTTGTCCAAGCCGGTAGCCTTGAACGAACTCAGCTCCGACCACCAACCGGTGGTGGCTGAACTGGGCTGCAACGTGTCTCCTGCTTCAAGCTTACGCAAGGACTACCATCGCGTAAACTGGGCCCAGTTTGGACACGTGGTAGACAGGCACATCATCGACAACCCGCCGCTTGACACCGTGGAGGACATCGACCGAGTGTTGGAGGGACTCCACCAAGCCATAACCGTGGCTGACGAGGCGTGCGTCCGACGAGTTCCTGTGAGGGGTAAGTTTATTGCCATTGATTCCCACACCCAACTTTTGATTCGCCATAATCATATTGACAATTGATGCAGAAATAGATTCTGACTGGTGTACACGAATACGCATCGAATAAACTTGAAAAAGTTTGAAATGATTCTGGGAAAGTTTTAGTGCCTGTAATTATATTCATCATCCGCAACAAATCTTCCAAAGCTTCCTGTGTAAGGCGATGTCGAATATAATAATTCAGTATCATAAATAGAATCTCAACCGTGAGTAAATCAGAATGGATTTGAAATTGTTTGGAATGATTTTCAGAGAATATCTGAAAGTAGTGAAAGTAGTAAATACTTTTTTCTTAATATGGTAAATTTAAACCTTGAAAAAATGATTCCAACTGGTCGATCGATTTTGATCCGCGTTGAGTTGCCTTTGCTCTTCGTGTAGAATATTTTGCTGACTTGACAATGTTTCTTGTGGAACGAGCGCAGGTACTGTAACTTGTACACTCTCTCGATCTTGAGCATGTTGAACGGAAAGGTCTTCTGGTAGGTCTGTCACGTCTTCTGCGAATTGGCTTGGTGGATTATGAGCCACAGGTGTTGTGATATTTTCATGCGAATCATCATCTGCTTCCACACAGGAATTGTTTAATTTTCTTCGATAATCAGCACTGCAGCTTGACATGGCGTTCACGATGGTATCCACGTCATTTGATGTATCCTGGGTCCGATGATGAACGTTAATTTTAACCTTTAATAACACATAGCTTTAAGTTTTGCAAGCATTTACAGTGATCATATATTCAATTACCTTTTTTTCGTACTTCCGTCCATCATTAGACGGTGAAAGATAATAATTCCGCCTTCGTTGAATATTTTTTATAAAAACTGACTGCCTTTTTAAAAATAACAACTCCTACAAACAACATGCAGTGTTGACACGATGTGCGGTATATATAGGTGAGGCAGAAGGAAACTGATCGACTATTCCGCTCTCACGGTGTTGTTATACATGATACGACATGACGTCACGTCGAGTTATGCATAAGAACACTGTAAGAATGAAAGCATCGACTAGTTTCTTTCTGTCACACCTATAGACCTGTGCACGGGTGAACTTTAGTTCATCTACTGACATTTTTTTGACACAACAGCGGGGACCTGTTTACTAAAAATGAACACATGAATAATGCTCCCGTAATATTTGAAAAGGGCCTATCAACTTTTGTAAATAATTTGCTACACGAAACGAAAATCAATTATTTTATTCATCTGTTTCACTTATACATTTTTGCCAAATCATCAACCTTATGCATTCCATAAGACAAACCACATAGGTCCTACAGATCCTACAAGCATGCATAAAAGGTATGTGTGACCGCTTATACATTTCATTTGACACATGAGCTTCATTAACTTTTTGCAAGGCGTCTGCTTATTAGTTGACTTATACATTTTATGAATAATCAGCAATAGAAATTTGCCAAAAGGTATAAGGAGATTTCTATCCGTGTAGGTCGTTTTCACGAGAACCGAAGTACGCCCACGCAAACCAAGAGCACTATCGGGAAGGGGAGAATTTCATTTGCCCGATGGTGTTGTTAGCTTGCGTGAGCGTATTCGGTTCGCGCGAAAAAGGCTTAACAAGTTTTGTGTACATAAGTTGATAGACCCGTTTCAAATGTTACGTGAGTATTATTCATGTGTTCATTTTTAGTAAACAGGGCCCCGCTGTTGTGTCACTTTTTGTCGAGTGAGTGAACTTAAATCCATCCGTGCACTCGTCTATATATACACGCTATTTTGTGGCTACTCATTTTTGAGTCGAAAATCACTCAGTCCATCCATAAGGGAAGTTAGCCAAAAATGAGTAAACATGATTTTACTCAAATTTGAGTAAACGAGCCTATGGAGGAAACTGGGTAACGGTTACTCAGATTATGACATTTATCAACTGAGTAAACCTTACCAATATCGGTAGAAACGAATGAATGCCCCATGAATGCTTTATATGTATGTAATTTGTTTCGTCCAGGAAGAATATTAAATAAAATATTGTGAAAATGATAATTCTGTATTTATTGATACCAAAGAACTATTTGTTAGAGTTGTATACGTAACCAACTAGCTACTGAGCATTCCACGTTCTGCTAGCGAATGAGCAACATCAGGGTCTGTTGTCTCGTCACATGGCATTGCATTGAAAGTATTTTTTCACCGCGAAAAGTTTTTTATTTGCAAGTAGTTTTGTGCCTTAGGTGACTCGCGCATTTCGGAAGGAAGCAGCCGATCCTGGCGAAGCCTACGGTCGGTCTGTTCAACTTTAACCCGCTTCGACGATATCGAAATTCTTGCCGCATCATTAACCATAGTTAGCAGCAAGAACGGTTAAACAGTGGCAATCACACGGACTGGAAACAATAACCAGCAGAAAGCAGTGAGCCACCGCACGGACGGTGTGTATACGGCCGGCATCTATTGTGGCAAAGCAGCAACAGTATAAGCAGTAGAAACGGTAAGGGCAAATAATAGCACGTATCTGTTTTTTTGTATACCCATTCCTCTGACTGTTTGCTTGTGAATCGTCTGTCTCTCCCCGAGTGGAATCGTTCCACATAGGGTGGTTCTTTAATAAAAAATTAATTACTTCTTAACGAAAGTTTTCAATTTCGTATGGATGAAGGACAGGGGGGCGTCAAGCCTCCCAATGATAAAGTAAGAAAGCGTCATTACCAGGCGTCTTCTGCTTCGCCTTGGGTTGTCTACTTTCGGCAGAAAGAGAAAGCCCTAAACTTCTTAGGGATTAAAAGAACGTTGACGCGTCGTTTCCCGGGGACCGAATTTCATCAGGTCAATCGGAACAAACTGCGTATAACTGCACTCACATATAAAGTCACAAATGAGATTGCTGACGACGAGGGTTATAATGAAGAGTATTACGTCTACATCCCATCTCGAGATGTGGAGATAGACGGCGTGGTCTCTGCAGTGAGCCTGACGTGTGATGACGTCATGGAAGGTATGGGGCGCCTTCAAAATGCTGCTACATCTACCGTGGACGTTTTGGGTTGCAGGATATTGTATTCAGCGACCACGGTAGATGGTCAAAAGACTTATTCCCCTTCAGGCTCACTACAGGTGTCTTTCGCTGGATCGGTTCTCCCAAAGTTTTTAGAAATTGAAAATGTTTTTTTCCCGGTGCGACTTTTTGTACCAAGGGTATATAATTGTACCAACTGCAAAAAGTTGGGACACACAGCTGCTTTTTGTGACAACAAGCCCCGTTGTGGCAAATGTAGCCAAAACCACATGGAGGGTGCTTGCCAACAGGAAGCAACTAAATGTGCTTACTGTGGCAAAGAACCTCTTCATGCTTTGCAGGACTGCCCCGCGTACAAGAAGCGTACCAACAATGTGAAGCGTTCAATAAAAGAACGCTCCAAGCTGACGTTTGCAGAAATGGTTAAGTTGCAAAATGGAACCACTGCTTCGTTGGCATCAGCCGCTCAAAATGAAAACACTTTTGAGATTTTGTCTTCCGATGAACTGGACTCAGACATAGCAGATGAGAGTGAGTCTCCGGAGGTACACGCCCCCGGTAAAAGGAAGCCGATTAGCTCCCCGGGAGTGAGCCGGAAAAAAAATAAAACCACTCTCAAAAGCATGCAAAAATCTGAAGGTAGCGGGGATTCATTGAAAAAGCCGAACAAATCGGTAATTGCTGCTCCATCTGATTCTTGCTGCAGCTTTTCCACCCCGCCGCTACCTAATAAAGGTAATCGTAAGAGATTACCAAAAATAAACACCACGTCTACTCGCAATTCAAAGAAAACTCTCCCGTCCAAGCGAGGAAAGATTAAATTTAAGGACATTGTGGATAACATTTTGAATACCCTCGGCTTTCTCGACGAATCGCCACTTCGAGGGCTTATTGACCTGCTTGTTCCTATAGTCGGAAACTACTTCAAGCAATTGACTGCATCATGGCCCCTCATTGGTGAATTCATATCTTTCGATGGATAATTCGTCGAGTGAGGATCAAGATATGATCACTTTATTACAATGGAACTGTCGTAGTTTAATACCTAAATTAGACTCGTTCAAGTATTTGATTCACAATTCTGATTGTGATATATTTGCACTCTGTGAAACTTGGCTTTCTTCTGAAGATGAACTAAACTTCCACGATTTTAACATTATCCGCCTGGACCGAGATGATTCATATGGTGGCGTACTTTTGGGGATCAAAAAGTGCTACTCCTTCTATAAAATCTCAATCCCAATAATTTCAGGCATTGAAATTGTCGCTTGCCAAATAAATGTGAAGAACAAAGATCTTTGCATAGCTTCTGTATATGTCCCTCCAAGGACTTCCATAAACCGCCGTCAGCTTTGGAGTTCAGTTAATATCCTTCCATCTCCAGTTCTAATACTGGGCGATATGAACTCACACGGTACTGGTTGGGGCGAATCATACGATGACAATAGAGCGGGTATTTTCTATGATTTGTGCGACGATTTCAACTTGACTATCTTGAACACTGGTGAAGCAACACGTATAGCAAACCCTCCTGCTCGAGAGAGCCGTCTTGACATTTCCTTGTGCTCTAACTCACTATCATTAGATTGTCTGTGGAAGGTTATCAATGATCCCCATGGTAGTGATCACTTGCCAATTATTATTTCAATCAAAAGTGGTCGTCTAAAAACAGATCAGTCAATTCAAGTTCCTTTTGACCTCACGAGGAACATTGATTGGCAAAAATTTGTATCGGCGGTAACTCTTGGTATTGATTCTACCGATCCTCTACCACCACTGGAAGAGTATCGTTTCTTTACCGAGCTAATCTACAAAAGCGCATTAGAAGCTCAGAAACGACGTGTTCCAAGTGCATCCCTCAAAAGAAGACCCGCCACCCCTGGATGGGATGACGAATGCACAAAGTTGTATCTTGAGAAATCCGATGCCTTTAAAGATTATCGTAGACATGAAAGATCTAAGCTTTTTGAAAAGTATCTAAAGCTTGAAAAAAAGCTTAAAAACTTACTAAAAGCAAAGAAACGAAATTACTGGCGTACTTTTATCGAGGGACTTTCTAGAGAAACCTCGATGACAACGCTTTGGAAAAAGGCTCGCTATATGCGAAACCGCTCATCTTCCAATGAGAGTGAAGAATACTCCTCCCAATGGATATTCGACTTCGCTAAAAAGGTTTGTCCAGATTCTGTTCCAGCACAACCAACTTTACGGGATACAGTCCGAAGTAACGGTTCTCTGGATGAACCATTCACAATACTGGAATTTTCAATGGCACTTCTTTCATCGAATAACTCTGCTCCGGGAAGCGATATGATCAAATTCGACCTTCTAAAAAACCTCCCCGATATCGCTAAAAGACGATTACTTAACCTATATAATTCATTTATGGAATTCAATATAGTTCCACCAGCATGGAGACAGGTTAAAGTAATAGCTATTCAAAAGCCTGGGAAACCAGCGTCTGATCACAATTCTTACCGTCCGATCTCTATGTTATCATGCCTGAGGAAATTATTAGAAAAAAATGATCCTATTAAGACTTGAACTTGGGTTGAATCAAACAATCTACTTTCAAATACGCAATTTGGTTTCCGGAAGAGTAAAGGAACAAACGATTGTCTAGCGATGCTTTCATCTGATATTCAACTGGCCTTTGCGCACAAGGAGCAATTGGCTTCAGTCTTTTTGGATATTAAGGGCGCATTTGATTCGGTTTCCATAGACATACTGTCAGACAATTTGCACAGTAGTGGATTACCCGGTATTTTGAATATTTTTTTGTATAATTTGCTGTCAGAAAAACAAATGACCTTCAATCTAGGTCAACTGACAACTTCTAGAATTAGCTACATGGGCTTACCCCAAGGTTCATGTTTAAGTCCCTTACTTTATAATTTCTATGTCAAAGATATTGATAACTGCTTAGATAATCTATGCACGCTTAGACAGCTTGCAGACGATGCCGTGGTTTCTATGAGAGGTCCACGTGCGGAAATCTTGCAAAGACCATTGCAAAATTCCCTAAATAATCTGTCTTTCTGGGCAAGAAATTTAGGGATCGAGTTTTCACCGCAAAAAACTGAATTGGTAGTGTTTACAAGGAAGCGGTTTCCAGCCCAACTGCGTCTAAATCTTTTGGGCAGAGACATTACCCAATCTTTAACCTTCAAATACCTTGGAGTCTGGTTTGATTCAAAATGCACTTGGGGTACCCATATTACGTATTTGAAACAAAAGTGTCAACAAAGGATCAACTTTCTACGATCAATTTCCGGGACATGGTGGGGTGCTCACCCGGAAGACCTCATTAAACTATATAAAACGACTATTCTTTCAGTTCTTGAGTATGGCTCTTTTTGCTTCCACTCGGCAAGAAAAAGCCACCTAATCAAATTGGAACGTATTCAATATCGTTGTTTACGTATTGCCCTTGGCTGTATGCATTCAACACACAATATGAGCCTAGAGGTCCTAGCGGGCGTAAAACTCCTGCAGAACCGTTTCTGGGAGCTCTCATTAAGAATATTGATTAAATTTAGTGTCAGTAACAACCTTGTGATTGAAAACTTCGAATTGCTAGATTCGTGCGAATCTATCTTAATTATATGTCATCGGATATTAGCCTTCCTTGCTATAACCCCTCTCGTGTATGCTTTACTAACTACAGTTCCCCCATTGACTATGATCTCTCCATGAAACAGGCTATTCAAGGAGTTCCAGATCAACTTCGACCTATCTCAATTCCCCGCATTTTTGCTGAAAAGTACCAACAAGTCAATTGCAATAGAAGATTTTTCACTGATGGATCACGCATTGATGGATCCACTGGCTTCGGCGTCTTCAATGAATACTCATCCGCCTTTCGGAAACTTCAAGAACCTTGTTCCGTTTATCTTGCTGAGCTAGCAGCAATCAACTTCGCATTGGGGATGATTTCCGATATGCCCATAGACCATTACTTCATCTTCTCGGATAGTCTCAGTTCGATTAAGGCTATTCGGTCGATGAAACAAGGTAGGCACTCATCTTATTTCCTTTCAAAGGTAAGGGAGCAGATGAGTTTGCTGGTCGAATGATCATATATGATTACCTTTGTATGGGTCCTCTCACATTGCTCAATCCCAGGCAATGAGAAGGCAGACTCTCTCGCAAAGGTGGGCGCACAACAAGGCGAGATTTATGATAGAAGAATTTCACATGATGAATTTTTCCCACTAGTACGTCAGAGTTCTCTTTTAAGTTGGCAAAACGATTGGACAAATAATTCTCTTGGGCGGTGGTTACATTCCATTATTCCAAATGTTTCTTCGAGAGCGTGGTTCGAAGGTCTGGATGTAAGTCGGGGATTCATTCGAGTGATGTCAAGACTTATGTCCAACCACTACTCGCTAGACGCACATCTCTATAGAATAAACCTCGTTGACAGCAATATATGTAGGTGCAGAACCGGTTATGATGACATCGATCACGCAGTTTGGTATTGCCCGGGTAATGACGCCTCCAGAGCACAACTATTGGATACCCTAGTGGCCCGAGGTAGACAACCCTTCCGTGAAGTAAGAGATGTATTGGGAACACGTGATCTTCCCTACATGCAAGCGATCTACGAATTCCTTTGTTTGTCTGATGTTAGAGTTTGATGTGACTATCCCCTCCTTTCCAAACAATTTCCCGCCATTGTGTTCCAGTCTTATTATCCTCCTGTTCCTGTGCTAATTGCCCCTGCCCAGCCAGGATTTGGTCAACCGTCCGAGAGTAGTATCTGAAGGAGGCTTCAGAAACCAGTTTCCTACCTAGATCCTTCCAATTGAAATTGTTACCTATTAACCTCGAGCCCGCCACGAGTAATTGGTACCCAATACTAACCTAGAAATACTGCTATTTAAAATGTAAATCAAACATTACTGGTTTTGGCTCCGCAAAGTGTCACACACGACTGAGCCTAGTAAATAAACGAACTAGTTAAAAAAAAATATCTACTCAGCGTGCACGCAGCTAACCACAGCAAAACACAATTTTTCCTGCATCGTAGATAGAGTCGCTTTTAACCACGAGTTAAATTTAACTCGGCAAATGGTTCACAGCCTTAATGGTTTTTCGTCGATGGATTTAGTCTTTAGACTTTGTCTGCTGTTTAATCGGCAGATGATTTCAAACCTTAACATGTTTTCTGTAATTTATAAGTCTTGACGTAGCTTTTTATTTAGGAATAATGCATTACAAAATAGTTTTATGCATTTTGTACAAGATTCATCCATGCTGACAAGAAATTTGCATGAAATTACATTGACATTACATTACAAACAATCAATGAAATTGTCAAGGGCTGTCACAGACTTATCACCGTCGGTTAGTGCTTATTGCTGCCACCAGGCGCGCAGGAGTTTAAGTTGGACACTTTAACAATTCTTGCAGGGAATTAGAAGAAGTACGGCTTCAGCAAAGATTGAGCAAAGTCCTATAGGTTTGACTTCTAATCCGGGATACGATCGTCAAGTCCGATGGATTTATTAAATTCATCTTGAAGCGAAGATCAGAGACTGTCAAAAAAGTGCGAAACCTTAGCAACTATCAAGCATGGGAAAAATCGTTCAATTTTGCATTCTCAACTCACTCACACGCATACAACATCAGAAACGAACAGCAGCTTGTGCGAGCCGCACTGATTTCGTTCGTATTCGCATTGCTTCTATTTTCTTCGATGAATGCAGAATTGAGCAAAACAGACAGCTGAGCGTAACATGAATGATTCTGAGTGTAGTAGTGTGGATGATTCCTCTCTTATTATTTTTTCCATGCTGAGCCTTTTACGATTGCATTCTGCTGAGTGAGCTGAATGAGAATTTTGCAGAAAGAATCACTTTTTATTTTCTAGCTTTAAACATACATTGACACATTTAAATCGCTATTAATATCGAGAAAACTGTTATACTGTAACACATAAACATAAGCGTCACGCAAATAACTTAAAACTGCTGTGGTCAATTCAACTGATTTAAATCAGTGAGCCAAAAACTATCTGACTCGGCTATTTAAATCGTAAGCATTCGGATTTTACGCATTCAATCTGGTTCTCCCTCGCTAGAGGAAATTGTTCGGCTGCCTTTCAGTTTATCCTTATTTCCTTCTACTGCTGTCAGTTCTGAGTCGAGCTGCAGAGTCACTTGGTAGGAAGAATTTACACTCGTTCGGCAATCTGTTTGTAGGCGACGATGGCTATTTTGATTCTGTGGTGCTCGCGCGAGTGAATGAATTTTCCCACGCTTGGCAACTATAGAGCTTGCTGACGTTTATCGTATGCAATGTTTTCATCGGGAAAAAAAACATCATAGCGAAAAAATTTCCAGATGAAAACAAATCACTGACAAAATCACACTTTAGCAATCTCTATTGACTTCTCGACGCAAGATCTCACTAACACAACCTTGCTAGTGTATTCGTGTAAAATCGATTTGTTTTTTATTTTCAACCACGAAATCAGCTGTCAAAGTTTTCGATTTTGACAGCGGTTTGTTTTTTTCAACCAGTAAAACGCATGTATTAGTGAAACTGCTTACTAATACCAACCGGTCCGCACTCGTGTTTATTTCAGTTACCATGGGGACGTAATTTGTGATTAGCCCCGGTCCCTTTCAAATTGTATCGTTATTTATGTACAGTCTTAAATTTGAAATGACGTTTTACATTCATCTTGTGATGGCCGATTTTGTAATTGTAATTGTAATTGTTCAGTGCATAGGCTGTGCCTTCCGCTAAGAAGACTTATCTAGGGACCAACCCCCTAGTCTATACACCTACTGTCCTTCCCGTTGCACTCGTCAGCTCGTGCGATACTCTAGACACACATGGGTGGTCGTATCCGGGTCCTCCCCTGGGTAGGCTCGTGTCCGTCCAGGTTCTGGTACATTAACTTATCTATATGCATGGTAATTATACTTTTAAAACTCACATTTTGATTATAATGTCGAAAATGCTGAAACTAAATAAAGGTTAGCGATCCATATAAGGTGTGTGCTGCGACGGAGTAGCAATTGAAGGAAATGAGGTTCTGATGTGAAGTATAGGTAATTCTAAAATAGGTAAATCAATTAATCATTAGCTGCTAACAGTTACTAATAAATGGGTACGATAAATCACTCATCAATGAGTATTGCCACTCCCACTGAAAAATGGGCAAAACCTTAATCATAAATGGATGTTCGATTCCTACCGTGTATTTAAAGTAAAGTTAGGATCTTATCAAGCAAGCACACACCTTTTACGATTCTTATCCTACTTACGGTTTCCTGCACATACGACTTTTCCTAGATACAAGCTTCGTCCAGTATACATTGGCTGTCTCCAACCGGCATGATCCTTTCTGTATACTTCCTCTTGCCGGTGCAAGTTCAGAGAACCCATATTTAGTAATCTATCGCGAACTGCGATGCAGAAGATATTAATAGCAAACTAATCTGGAACTGGTCTAAGGCATATGACCCAGTGAGTATTGACACCTTACACTGTTGTGAATGAGCACGGACGCGAGATTTACTAGAGTATTAAATGCAAAACGCAAATTCAAAATAAAACTTGACAAGACATCGTCAATCCCCTTATTCTTGGGCAGGGTCTGACGATGTGAATCTGATTTTGATCAGTGAACGGGCCCCATATGGTACATTTTCTCACTATGAACCTGTCATTTCCAGCCTATCTGAACTATTTAATAAATGGAAACCATAACATGGGTTACGCTTCCCCTAAGCGGGCCCTCCGCATCCTATCTCTGTCTTATCTCAAATGCCAATGGTTTGAATGTATCAATATATACATTGGAAATGACGTTCAATCAAATAAACCCATACCCCACTCACTTGGCCAGGCTTCAGAATCGTCCAGTGGGCAGTGCGCTCTACACTCCAAGTTCCCTTTCTTTCAAATTCACCCCAAATTTGATATTTTACCCCTTTGAGTGTTGATTAATCACAATGAAACATTGTGACAGAGCACGGACTTGAGGTTACTAGAGTATTAAATAATCTAGGTCCTATTTAGGATTATATCTGAAAAATCCAAATCTGGCCAATGCCCACCATCTTGTGATGGCCGATTTTCGTTCGAATAATCAATTAATCGATTAACGAACCGAAAAGTAAAATATTTGTAATCGGTTATATCATGCTGATATAAGCATTAGCATCGTTTCAAAAATGTGCTGCACTCTCATTGGTGGAAAAATGACAGCACAGCGAACAGAAAAGAATCGATTAGATGTTAATCGAATAATTCAAAAAATGGGACATCTCTGATTTTGGTGTGATTGTTTTGATAAAAAAGAGCGCAAAATTTCATCTCTACCGAGGGGGCAGCAAAACCATCAAAATTACCTCGCATACAGGGGGTATTCATTGGATGAAAAGTACCGTGAAATAGGACACTAAAATAGAGAGTTTTTCTTCCAACTGTTTCATCTTAGTATTCTTCTTTGCTAATACTAGAGTCGGTGTATAATGAGTCACGCCAAGAGAAAAACAGTTGAACTCGCATCACGGTTTTCGAAGGATTCCCTTTCTTTTCACTTGGCAACAGAGGACTTCTACATCAACTTCAAATGACTTCTAGCTAGAACAAAAAATTGCGGCTGTAGTGAATCATTATATCAGTGATTTTGTCAAATTATCTTATCAAACAATAGTAGAAGTTCTCATTAATGATCATTAACAAACGTATCCCATGACAATTTAATGCTCACTGCGTGTTTATGATCATTTCTTCAATTTTATTTTATATTTTATTGCAATACCTTTCGTGGACCATTCATAGCATCGTAATGTTTGTTTACTTTGCACAATAGGTAGCCGGTTTGACAGTTCAATAGGTAGACTTGGCTTCACTCTTGGCGTGACTCATTATACACCGACTCTAACTAATACTAACGGTGGTAGAGAACTCTATTGGAAAATCGTCAGCAAAAAACCGTGATGCTAAGGAAATCCGCGTAAAAAGCGATTCCAGTGTAAATCAATAGGACGAGAGTTTTAGTGACGCGGTGGCAGTACCAGAAGCGGAAGTGTAAAAATTTGTACTATATTTTTAGGAGATTTCCCCTTCTTGTATGCATGAGCAGTTCTTTCGAGAACTTTGGCAAAACTAATAGCGAATTCGTTTATTATTCAGTTCCAACCTGGATCGGGTATCAAGATTGGGTCTGCTTGTTTTCTGACAAACGTCAGTTTGCTCGTTTGTTTTTAAAACCTAGCTCAGGTTGAGGTTTACACTGACAAAAAGTTCGGTTTCGCACTGGGTTGGAACTGGTGTTAACCCCGATAATAAACGAATTCGCTATAAGATCGATGGTTTGACAGATTGATAATATATTTTTCCCTCTAAACAATCATTTTTCTAGCAAAATAGAGGTAGGTAGCTATGATTGACGAATGAAAATTGCATGTGCATCGTTTATTTATTCTTTAATGAATAAATTGTTGTAGTCCTCCACTACTGGCTCACCCAATCTACATATGTGAGTTATAATTACTATCGACAAGGAAAATCCCATCAAGATAGGTTTATAACATGGTATAACCGTATAACTGCTCAATATGGAAAGTGATAAACTTGCGATTATCGGAAGTAGAGTTCTTGAAACATGTTATAACTCCTTAATCTGAAGATTAATCGTAGATAAAAGCCATGGTATATATGTTTTCATGGCGCTGCACAACCAGCCGAATTTGTAACTACATACAACGTAATGACGCCACCGACCTTGAAAAGACCAGTTGATAACACATGTTTTGAGAAATGAATGTTTTTTCAGAATGTAAATTTGCTGTACTCATATAGGTTGTGTTTATTTATAATGGCTTACATAAACGTTGCCTATCCAGGAAAAAAGATGGTACACTTCGAAAGCCACGTAAAACACTTTAAATGCTTTCCAAATGAGTCACAAAACCTTTCGACGCAATAAATATCGTTCAGTATTTTCAAAGGGCTGTACAAATAATTAAACAGAAATACAAATACTCAACTCAAAGGAATTAAGGAAATATTTAACATTTTTTAAATAAGTGGCTTCCACAGAACACAGGGCCTTGATTTACATAATCACTGGAAACATATTTTCCCTAATACTCAACATGCAGTATTCTCTTATTTTTCTTATGTTTACGTCGAAAATTTGAAGTAATGTCAAGGACTACAGTACAAATTATCAGTGTAATATATTATACATCAATTAAAGATTAGTTCAATGAACACTTTCTTCTTATTTACATCAACATCAGCTGCGTGGTGAGCTACCAATCTGATTCGTATTGTGTTTGTGTGGAGAAAGCAATAAGAAAATTGTCTTTTCCAAAGGATTAACATGATGGGAAAAAATGAACAAAATTTTCATTCCTACTATACGTACCTTTGCAGGCTGATATCAGAAAGTATCCGCAATCGGTCAAATCACTGAAATCCAAGTGCACAACTGGTCGGGTATGGCCGGAACAGGTCAGCGGGATCTGCTTAATGTTGGCCATTTTCACTGTCACTATCTATTCGAATACTTAATTCTTCCTAACCTTGGCTGTTAACGAGATATTTCGATTTCTCCCGCACTGTTATCGATCACCATATATTGTATGCTCTATTTTAATAGCTGACCAGCTTCATAGCCTAGATTCACTTTCCGAAGCACTTTTTCGATCAATGTAATGACGGTAAATGGACAAGCTAGAATGCTCACTTACGGTTGGATTCTCATTTAATTTAATACTTAACGCTATGAAATTTGTAGGAAATGAGAAACAGTAGACCTACTAATTTTCCTTACTTCTTTGAAGAGGACATTAAAAACAATGTGTGAACAGAATGAAAAACTAAAAGCTAACTAACACCGACTTAGCTGAAAACTAGCTCGTTGTGCCCGCAGAAAGAAGCACCTTCTCCGCTGTGAGAAGCAAAAGTCTATAAAGCCACTCATCATACTCATATTCATTATACAAACATTCGACCTAACCTGGTCTATTGAGTTCTCCATCAAGCAGGATCTCACGAACACTACATAAATAATATACACGGTAACCAGCGTAAACACATAAATGAGTAATAAACTACACATTGTTTATATTTATATCCAGCTGTCAAAAAATGTGTAAATTTGGAAATCCTAAATGTGTAAAAAAATACACATTTTAAGAATGTACCCACATACAGCGGGCTAGTCGCCCACGGCTCGCCCCCGGACCGCTCGGCGGACGGGGCGGACTTGGGCGACTCGAACCTCGCGGAGCCACTTGGTGCAAATTTGGTCACATCAAAATACATCAGAATTCCATTTCTGCTTCAATGGAACTCAAACCACTACAAGAACCAGAACAAGAACCACTTTGGCCACATCCGGAGATATTCCGGGTGTCCTGGGGGAACCCGAATAAAAATTTACGTTTGCCTAACGTTTGATGTCTACATCAGCATCGAAATAAAATATATTCCTGGCATCAAACATTAGAAAACTTTGCTATTTAGATGTAACGTGAAATAAAATTTTTCTATTCAAATGTTGTTCTGACGTTGAGAATTTTAATCGAATTATTATTTTTTAGATGATTTTAGACGTACAAAACGTTAAAATTTAACGTTCTTCGGGTGTTTTCAAATGTAGATGCTTCCTGATGTTGTCAAATGTACAAGACATTAAAACAAAATGATTTTCGGGTGTTTTCAATTGTACTAAGAACTTATTGTTTTTGGATGTTTTCAGATGTACAAAACATTAGAATCTAACTTTTTTAAATGCTTTCAACCATACAACACATTAGAATTACAAACATGATTTTGTAAACAGTACACACCATTGTTGTTAGATAACGTTATAGAAATGCATACATAATAGTCATAGCTAAAGCTCCCGTTCCCCACCAGTCAGTTAACTGACCTTAGCTAACCTAATATCATTGTAGCAACTCTCTATGCGGTATTGGAACCATGCCATCAGCGCGCTAAGAGTTATTAGACTACTGACATAGGCGCCAATTCGTGGATGACGAGGCACTAGGTGACGTTACAGCGAACTTGACGATTGTTGTATCATTTTTTAACGAACTACCAGACAATGGTGCGTAGTGTTTACATGATCAAGTTTCCAACTCTACTACAATCTACAATCTACAATCAATTGGAAATCGATATCCGACGCCATTTTTTAATCAAATATGGGATATATTGTCATATACCGTTGATACCATTGACATCGATATGGGTATTTTTGGAATCGGGGTGACGTGTAGATATAGGAAATCGATATCCGACGCTATTTTGAAATCCAAGGTAGAGTTTTTTGGGAATACTGTCAATTATCTATAAAATGGGTATTTTTGGGATCGGGTGACGTCTAGATATTGGAAATAGGCATCCGACGCTATTTTGAATTCCGAGATCCAAGAAGAGGTGACTTCAGGTGTCAGAAAAAATGGGAATTACTGTCAAATATCAATCAATATGGGATTTTTTTGAAGGTTTTTGGAGGTTGTCGTCTAGAGAAAATCGATATCCGATGCCATTTTGAAATCAAATGTGGCGGCTTCCAGTTTCACAAAAAGTGAAAAATAATTTCAAAAGTCCATAAATATGGGTATTTTTGGAATTTGGGTCACGAATAGAGGCCAAAAATCAATTTTAACATAACTTTAACCTAACATTTACTTCCCAACAAACAATTGCCTATTGAAGAAACGACTTCTTGACGATTTTATATCACTTCATGCTTAATAATACTTGTACTATTTTAAATATTAACTTCTGTTCAGGCTTTGTTCACACAAATCTGGAGAATTTATTCAACTACAACATCGAAGTATTTGGTGTTGAATAAGGTATGTCGAGAAGCTTTTCTTCGACTTACAAAAATTGTAACAGAGCTTATTCGATCAAATTTTTGATTATTCAGCGTTCATTAGACATTTACTTAACATTAACTTAACATTGACTTAACTTTAACTTAACTTAACTTAAACTTAACATTAACTTAACATTAAATTAACTTAACATTAACTTAACTTTAATTTAACTTTAAATTTAACTTAACCTTAACTAAACTTTTACTAAACTTTAACTTTAAATTTGATTTAACATTAACTAAACATTTACATATAATATAATTATAACATATCTTAAGCTTTAACATAAATTTAACTTTAAAATAACTTTAACTTTAACTTTAACTTTAACATAACTTTAACATAATTTCAACATAACTTTAGCTTTAACATATCTTTAACTTTAAAAATAAATTTAACTTAACTTTAACATAATTTCGGCATAACTTTAACTTAATTTGAACATTAATTTAACTTAATTCAACCGAACTTTATTTTAAATTTAACAAAACTTTTACTTTAACTTTAACACAACTTTAACATAATTTCAACATAACTTTAGCTTTAACATATCTTTAACTTTAAAAATAAATTTAACTTAACTTTAACATAATTTCGGCATAACTTTAACTTAATTTGAACATTAATTTAACTTAATTCAACCGAACTTTATTTTAAATTTAACAAAACTTTTACTGAAGTAATGAAATTGGGTTGTTAGCGGAATGCTAAATAAAACAGCAAAAGGGTTTATCTTCCATTTAATTCCACTTAATTAATTTTGGTATCCATGACAGATACGTATTTCGACTACAATGTGCAGTCTTCATCAGTATCATTCCCACTAAAGAACTTATCAAAATCTAACCCCCTTAAGTACTCATCCCCTAGGTAAAAAAGTCAAGATCATAGGTATAAAAATGAAACTACAATGTGTTGAATCGGAACCTACCTAACTAATAAAAACCAAAGATTTAAGTAAGCTAAAGGAGACAAATCTATACAAATCTCTAATAAGGAAAATCCCCATGGCTTGGTAGCCATCATAATGAAGTAATGAAATTGGGTTGTTAGCGGAATGCTAAATAAAACAGCAAAAGGGTTTATCTTCCATTTAATTCCACTTAATTAATTTTGGTATCCATGACAGATACGTATTTCGACTACAATGTGCAGTCTTCATCAGTATCAATGGAAGATAAACCCTTTTGCTGTTTTATTTAGCATTCCGCTAACAACCCAATTTCATTACTTCATTATGATGGCTACCAAGCCTTTGGGGATTTCCTTATTAGAGAGTTGTATGGATTTTTCTCCTTTAGCTTACTTAAATCTTTGGTTTTTATTAGTTAGGTAGGTTCCGATTCAACACATTGTAGTTTCATTTTTATACCTATGATCTTGACTTTTTTACCTAGGGGATGAGTACTTAAGGGGGTTAGATTTTGATAAGTTCTTTAGTGGGAATGATACTGATGAAGACTGCACATTGTAGTCGAAATACGTATCTGGCATGGATACCAAAATTAATTTAGTGGAATTAAATGGAAGATAAACCCTTTTGCTGTTTTATTTAGCATTCCGCTAACAACCCAATTTCATTACTTCATTATGATGGCTACCAAGCCTTTGGGGATTTTCCTTATTAGAGATTTGTATAGATTTTTCTCCTTTAGCTTACTTAAATCTTTGGTTTTTATTAGTTAGGTAGGTTCCGATTCAACACATTGTAGTTTCATTTTTATACCTATGATCTTGACTTTTTTACCTAGGGGATGAGTACTTAAGGGGGTTAGATTTTGATAAGTTCTTTAGAGGGAATGAAACTGATGAAGACTGCACATTGTAGTCGAAATACGTATCTGTCATGGATACCAAAATTAATTAAGTGGAATTAAATGGAAGATAAACCCTTTTGCTGTTTTAAAACTTTTACTTTAACATTACTTTAACTTTAACTTATCATTAATAAAAGATGACCTTAACTTTACCTTAAACATAACTTTAATATTAATTTAACTTTAACATAACTTATACTTAACTTTAACCTAACATTAATTTACCTTCAACTTAACTTTAACTTTAACATAACTTTAGCTTAACTTTGACATAACTTTTACTTGATTTTAACTCAACTTTCACATTACTTTAATTTCAGCTTTTACTGAACTTTAACTTACCAATAACTTTAATTTAACTTAACGTAACGTAACGGACCGTAACTTAACTTTCTATAAAGTTTAACTTACCTTTAATATTACTTCAACTTAACTTTAACTAAATTTAAACTTTATTTCAACTTAAACATAACTTTAACTTACCATTTAACTTTAATATAACTTTAACATATATTTTACAAAACCTTAACGCACCTTTAAATTAAATTACACATAACTTTAACATAACTTTAACATAGATTTAACTTAACTTAAATATCACTTTAACTTACATTTAACTTAGCTTTCATTTTACTTTAACTTAACTTTAACTTAATTTTAACATAACTTTAACTTTACGAATTTAACATAACTTTAACCTAATTTAACATTAATATAAATTAAACGAAACTTTATCATAACTTTAACTAAACTTTACCTTTATCATAACTTAACTTTAACAAAACATTCATTTTAGTTTAACTTTAACATTAATTAAACTTAACTTTCAGATACCTTTAATTTAAGTTTAACAAAACTTCAGCAGACATCTAACTCAATTTTAACATAACTCTAACTTTACTTTAACATAAATTTAATTTAGCTTAACTTTAACATAATTTTAACCTACCTTTAATTTATCTCAAACTTAACTTTAACCAAACTTTAACTTACCTTTATCTTAACTGAAACATTTTCTGTAAATAACTAATAACTTAACTTTAACATAACTTTAACTAAACTTTAGCATTAACTCAATTTAACAACAATTTAACAATTAAACAGTCACCCATATTCTTGTTTTCGTTCGTACCGTATTTTCCATAAAAAACAGTTTTTTTGTATGGAAAATACGGTTCGAACGAAAACAAGAATATGGGTGATTAACTTTACTCAATTTTAACATAATTTTAACTTAACTTTATCATTACTTTAATTTTATTTTAACATTTACTTTAACATATCTTTAACCTTATTTTAACCTAACTTTAACTCAACTTTAGCATAACTTTTACTTTAGTTTAAAGTTAAATATTTTAACATAACTGTTACATAACTTTAACTTTACTTTAACATAAATTTAATTCACCTTGAACACTAACTTACATTTAACTTTCGGATCCGGCATCGGTTATCGGTCGCGATACGGCATCAGGATTCCATATCGGGATCTGTCTTCGAACCTAGAGAATCACAATGCTGTTAGAATTTTAATTATTTTTCAAAATTGATCCGCTGTATAAATTGTTAGAATGTTAGACTCAGCCAGATTCCTCCAGCGGATCTATTTTGATAAATAATTACATCAAAATTTATCCGCTGGAGGAATCCAGCTGAGTTGAACATCCTTATTGATGCGTTGCATCAGTAAGGATGCTTAACTCCTCCAGCGGATCAATTTTTGATAAATGTATACATTTAATATAATAAACTTTTCAATACTTATAGCGAATTCGTTTATTATCGGGGTTGGAACCAGTTCCAACCCAGTGCGAAACCGAACTTTTTGTCAGTGCGAACCTCAACCTGAGCTAGGTTTTAAAAACAAACGAGCAAACTGACGTTTGTCAGAAAACAAGCAGACCCAATCTTGATACCCGATCCAGGTTGGAACTGAATAATAAACGAATTCGCTATTACTGTCAACTTATCTCCCCGAGTTTATTTCAGCTCCACCTCCCTTAATCCATTGGAAGCAGCCGGCTGAAAAAAATATTTGAAAAAAATATCAAGATTTTGTTTTCCTTTAAATTTAAAGCTGTTGCTTACCTTGAATATAAACTTCAACTGAAGCTGGTCCCGTCGGAAGACCAATATCTTCCGAAGATGGCCATCGGAGGCCAATTTTGCGACCCGGATAAAAAAAGTACCTGACACGAACGAAATGAAAACATGACTGACCACGCAATCAGCCGACGCGAAAAAAATCACAAAAAAATTGCTAAGTTCCATCCGTCATTTGGTCGCCCGGCGGATGAAATTACTCTAGCGGGGCGAGTCGCCTTTTGTCCGCATCCCGGACAAAGGGCGAACGATCAGTCGTCAACCCACATACAGCGGGCTAGTCGCCCACGGCTCGCCCCCGGACCGCTCGGCGGACGGGGCGGACTTGGGCGACTCAAACTTCGCGGCGCCACTTGGTGCAAATTTGGTCGCCGGCGCGCCGGGGGCGACCATATTTGCAACATTTGGGCGCCTGAGGCGAAAACGATACCTGTCAAAAAACTGATCGTTTCGGCCATTTTGTCCGCCCCCAGGCGCCCCGGCGCGCTCCCGATTGTTCACCACCATTTTCTTTTTCAATGGGTTTTAAATTAATAAAAATGAAAACAGTTGAAGCATAAACATGACTTTATCAATAAATTTTATTTTTCATTTTCTTATAACTAACATATGTTTTTTTATTAAATAGATCTTAACCTAACAATAATATCTTACAAGCTAAGTCAACCGCATCATGCGACACATCAAATTACATGAGAATTCAATTTATGGTTCAATGGAACTCAAATTTAGTTCCAAGAACCACTTTACCCTCATCCGGACATATTCCGGGTATCCCGGGGGAAGAGGCCAACATTTGATTAGGGTCAAACCCATCATGCGACACATCAAATTACATGAGAATTCAACGACTGGTTCAATGGAATTCAAATTTAGTTTCTAGAACCGCTTTGGCCAGATCGGACACATTCCGGGTGTCCCGGGGGAAGAAGCCAACATCTGATTAGGGTCAAACAAATCATGCGACACATCAAAATACATGAGAATTCAATTTCTGGTTCAAAGGAACTCATATCTAGTTCCAAGAACCACTTTGGCCACATCCGGACACATTCCGGGTGTCCCGGGGGAAGAGGTAAACATCTGATTAGGGTCAAACAAATCATGCGACACATCAAAATACATGAGAATTCAATTTCTGGTTCAAAGGAACTCAAATCTAGTTCCAAGAACCACTTTGGCCACATCCGGACACATTCCGGGTGTCCCGGGGGATGAGGCCAACATCTGATTATGGTCAAACCCATCATGCGACACATCAAAATACATGAGAATTCAATTTCTGGTTCAATGGAACTCAAATCTAGTTCCTAGAACCACTTTGGCCACATCTGGACATATTCCGGGTGTCCCGGGGGAAGAGGCCAACATCTGATTAGGGCCAAACCCATCATGCGACACATCAAATTACATTTCTTTATTTTAGAGATTTTTAGCCTGAGGCTAGTTCATCTCTTACATATTCCGGGTGTCCCGGGGGAACCCGAATAAAAATTTACGTTTACCTAACGTTTGATGTCTACATCAGCATCGAAATAAAATATATTCCTGGCATCAAACATTAGAAAACATTGCTATGTTTCGCTAG
The DNA here is from genome assembly GCF_037179485.1 of Ochlerotatus camptorhynchus. NCBI lineage: Eukaryota > Metazoa > Arthropoda > Insecta > Diptera > Culicidae > Ochlerotatus > Ochlerotatus camptorhynchus. Next base: position 36,973 of record NW_027041464.1, read on the forward strand.
ATGTAACGTAAAATAAAATTTTGCTATTCAAATGTTGTTCTGACGTCAAGAATTTTAATCGAATTTTTATTTTTTTAGATGATTTTAGACGTACAAAACGTTAAAATTTAACGTTCTTCGGGTGTTTTCAACTGTAGATACTTCCTGATGTTGTCAAATGTACAAGACATTAAAACAAAATGATTTTCGGGTGTTTTCAATTGTACTAAGAACTTATTGTTTTCGGATGTTTTCAAATGTGCAAAACATTAAAATCTAACTTTTTCAAATGCTTTCAACCATACAACACATTAGAATTACAAACATGATTTTGTAAACAGTACACACCATTGTTGTTAGATAACGTTATAGAAATGCATACATAATAGTCATAGCTAAAGCTCCCGTTCCCCACCAGTCAGTTAACTGACCTTAGCTAACCTAATATCATTGTAGCAACTCTCTATGCGGTATTGGAACCATGCCATCAGCGCTCTAAGAGTTATTAGACTACTGACATAGGCGCCAATTCGTGGATGACGAGGCACTAGGTGACGTTACAGCGAACTTGACGATTGTTGTATCATTTTTTAACGAACTACCAGACAATGGTGCGTAGTGTTTACATGATCAAGTTTCCAACTCTACTACAATCTACAATCTACAATCAATTGGAAATCGATATCCGACGCCATTTTTTAATCAAATATGGGATATATTGTCATATACCGTTGATACCATTGACATCGATATGGGTATTTTTGGAATCGGGGTGACGTGTAGATATAGGAAATCGATATCCGACGCTATTTTGAAATCCAAGGTAGAGGATTCCTGTTGCAGAAAAAGTGTCAAATATCCATAAATATGGGTATTTTTAGAATCGGGGTAATGACTAAAGGCCGCTAATCAATATCCGATAAGATTTTGAAATTAAAGATGGCGGCTTCTGGTTTAAGAAAAATTGGGAATACTGTCAATTATCTATAAAATGGGTATTTTTGGGATCGGGTGACGTCTAGAGATTGGAAATAGGCATCCGACGCTATTTTGAATTCCGAGATCCAAGAAGAGGTGGCTTCAGGTTTCAGAAAAAATGGGAAATACTGTCAAATATCAATCAATATGGGATTTTTTTGAAGGTTTTTGGAGGTTGTCGTCTAGAGAAAATCGATATCCGATGCCATTTTGAAATCAAATGTGGCGGCTTCCAGTTTCACAAAAAGTGAAAAATAATTTCAAAAGTCCATAAATAAGGGTATTTTTGGAATTTGGGTCACGAATAGAGGCCAAAAATCAATTTTAACATAACTTTAACCTAACATTTACTTCCCAACAAACAATTGCCTATTGAAGAAACGACTTCTTGACGATTTTATATCACTTCATGCTTAATAATACTTGTACTATTTTAAATATTAACTTCTGTTCAGGCTTTGTTCACACAAATCTGGAGAATTTATTCAACTACAACATCGAAGTATTTGGTGTTGAATAAGGTATGTCGAGAAGCTTTTCTTCGACTTACAAAAATTGTAACAGAGCTTATTCGATCAAATTTTTGATTATTCAGCGTTCATTAGACATCATTACTTCTTTAAACAGCGATGATATAAAGGTGTATATAGACGCTTGATTATTATGAGAAATAATGTTTCATTAGACACTATTCTACATTTATTAAACGATTATTAAATTACGGCATCATTTAAGTTAAACTTAACTTATACTTAAACTTAAACTTAACTTAAACTTAACTTCAACTAAACTTTAACTTCAACTAAACTTTAACTTAACTTTAAATAAACTTTAACATAACCTCTCCTTTACTTTGACTTAATTTTAACACAACTTAAATTTTAACATAACTTTAACTTAACGTTAACTTAACTTTAAATTTTAACTTAAATTAACATAACTTTAACATTAACATAACTTTAACTTAAACCGAACATTAACTTAACATATTTTTAACTTAACTTTAACTTAACGTAATTTTAACTTAAATTTAGCATAACTTTATCCTAAAATTAATTATTAGCATAACTTTATCCTAAAATTAACTGAACTTTAACTTAACTTTAACTTAACTTTAACTTAACTTTAACTTAACTTTAACTTAACTTTAACATAACTTTAACTTAACTTTAACTTAACTTTAACTTAACTTTAACTCAACTTTAACTTAACTTTAACTTAACTTTAACTTAACGTTAACTTAACTTTAACTTAACTTTAACTTAACTTTAACTTAACTTTAACTTAACTTTAACTTAACTTTAACTTAACTTTAACTTAACTTTAACTTAACTTTAACTTAACTTTAACTTAACTTTAACTTAACTTTAACTTAACTTTAACTTAACTTTAACTTAACTTTAACTTAACTTTAAATTTGACTTAACATTAACTTATCTTTCGCTAAACTTTTACTTTAATTTAACATTTTCTTAATTTAACTTAACTTTAACTTTAATATAACTTTAACTTTAACATAACTTTAACATAATTTCAACATAACTTTAACTTTCAAATAAATTTAACTTAACTTTACAATAATTTCAGCATAACTTTAACTTAATTTTAACATAAATTTAACTTAATTCTTCCAAACTTTATTCTAAATTTAACAAAACTTTAACTTTAACATTACTTTATCTTACCATTAATAAAACATTAACTTAACTTTACCTTAAACATAGCTCTAACATAAATTTAACTTTAGCATAACTTATACTTCACTTTAACCTAGTTAATTTAATTTGACTTTGACATAATTTTAACTAAACTTTCACATTACTTTAATTTCAGCTTTTACTGAACTTTAACTTTATTTTAATTTTAGCTTAACTTTTACTTAACATTAACTTTACTTTTACTTAACATTAACTTAACTTAAACTTAACATTGACTTAACTTTAACTTAACTTTAACTTAACATTAACTTAACTTTAGCTTGACATTAAATTAACTTAACATTAACTCAACTTTAATTTAACTTTAAATTTAACTTAACCTTAACTAAACTTTTACTAAACTTTAACTTTAAATTTGATTTAACATTAACTAAACATTTACTTTACTGTAACATAGCTTAAGCTTTAACATAAATTTAACTTTAAAATAACTTTAACTTTATTATAACTTTAACTTTAACATAACTTTAACATAATTTCAACATAACTTTAGCTTTAACATATCTTTAACTTTAAAAATAAATTTAACTTAACTTTAACATAATTTCGGCATAACTTTAACTTAATTTGAACATTAATTTAACTTAATTCAACCGAACTTTATTTTAAATTTAACAAAACTTTTACTTTAACATTACTTTAACTTTAACTTATCATTAATAAAAGATGACCTTAACTTTACCTTAAACATAACTTTAATATTAATTTAACTTTAACATAACTTATACTTAACTTTAACCTAACATTAATTTACCTTCAACTTAACTTTAACTTTAACATAACTTTAGCTTAACTTTGACATAACTTTTACTTGATTTTAACTCAACTTTCACATTACTTTAATTTCAGCTTTTACTGAACTTTAACTTACCAATAACTTTAATTTAACTTAACGTAACGTAACGGACCGTAACTTAACTTTCTATAAAGTTTAACTTACCTTTAATATTACTTCAACTTAACTTTAACTAAATTTAAACTTTATTTCAACTTAAACATAACTTTAACTTACCATTTAACTTTAATATAACTTTAACATATATTTTACAAAACCTTAACGCACCTTTAAATTAAATTACACATAACTTTAACATAACTTTAACATAGATTTAACTTAACTTTAATATCACTTTAACTTACATTTAACTTAGCTTTCATTTTACTTTAACTTAACTTTAACTTAATTTTAACATAACTTTAACTTTACGAATTTAACATAACTTTAACCTAATTTAACATTAATATAAATTAAACGAAACTTTATCATAACTTTAACTAAACTTTACCTTTATCATAACTTAACTTTAACAAAACATTCATTTTAGTTTAACTTTAACATTAATTAAACTTAACTTTAACTTAACTTTAAGATACCTTTAATTTAACTTTAACAAAACTTCAGCAGACATCTAACTCAATTTTAGCATAACTCTAACTTTACTTTAACATAAATTTAATTTAGCTTAACTTTAACATAATTTTAACCTACCTTTAATTTATCTCAAACTTAACTTTAACCAAACTTTAACTTACCTTTATCTTAACTGAAACATTTTCTGTAATACCCCGTTCACATTACAGCCTATATCACGTAATATAGGCTGTCTTGCAATGAGCCCTCATACATAGGATTTCCAGTGAAAACTAGATGTATGAGTGCTCATTGCAAGACAGTGTATATCACGTGATATACGCTGTAATGTGAACGGGGTATAAATAACTAATAACTTAACTTTAACATAACTTTAACTAAACTTTAGCATTAACTCAATTTAACAACAATTTAACAATTAAACAGTCACCCATATTCTTGTTTTCGTTCGTACCGTATTTTCCATAAAAAAACAGTTTTTTTGTATGGAAAATACGGTTCGAACGAAAACAAGAATATGGGTGATTAACTTTACTCAATTTTAACATAATTTTAACTTAACTTTATCATTACTTTAATTTTATTTTAACATTTACTTTAACATATCTTTAACCTTATTTTAACCTAACTTTAACTCAACTTTAGCATAACTTTTACTTTAGTTTAAAGTTAAATATTTTAACATAACTGTTACATAACTTTAACTTTACTTTAACATAAATTTAATTCACCTTGAACACTAACTTACATTTAACTTTCGGATCCGGCATCGGTTATCGGTCGCGATACGGCATCAGGATTCCATATCGGGATCTGTCTTCGAACCTAGAGAATCACAATGCTGTTAGAATTTTAATTATTTTTCAAAATTGATCCACTGGATAAATTGTTAGAATGTTAGACTCAGCCAGATTCCTCCAGCGGATCTATTTTGATAAATAATTACATCAAAATTTATCCGCTGGAGGAATCCGGCTGAGTTGAACATCCTTATTGATGCGTTGCATCAGTAAGGATGCTTAACTCCTCCAGCGGATCAATTTTTGATAAATGTATACATTTAATATAATAAACACTTCAATACTTACTGTCAACTTATCTCCCCGAGTTTATTTCAGCTCCACCTCCCTTAATCCATTGGAAGCAGCCGGCTGAAAAAAATATTTGAAAAAATTATCAAGATTTTGTTTTCTTTTAAATTTAAAGCTGTTGCTTACCTTGAATATAAACTTCAACTGAAGCTGGTCCCGTCGGAAGACCAATATCTTCCAAAGATGGCCATCGGAGGCCAATTTTGCGACCCGGATAAAAAAGCACCTGACACGAACGAAATGAAAACATGACTGACCACGCAATCAGCCGACGCGAAAAAAATCACAAAAAAATTGCTAAGTTCCATCCGCCATTTGGTCGCCCGGCGGATGAAATTACTCTAGCGGGGCGAGTCGCCTTTTGTCCGCATCCCGGACAAAGGGCGAACGATCAGTCGTCAAGTCGCTCAATGTCAAATGACGTCACTTTTTTGCCGGCAATTCGTGTGGGTGGATTTAAGTTCACTCACTCGACAAAAAGTGACACAACAGCGGGGCCCTGTTTACTAAAAATGAACACATGTGTTCATTTTAGTAAACAGGGCCCCCGCTGTTGTGTCACTTTTTGTCGAGTGAGTGAACTTAAATTCATCCGTGCACTCGTCTATCGACTTATCACCACACCGTACACTCTTAGCTACGATTACCTAAAATTATTGGTAAAAAGTTATCGGTAATTTTTACCGATAAAAATCGTTATTTTTTACTTTAAATAGACTATTTTTGACTATAAATTAGGTAATTTTCAACGTTAATTATTTGTAATCCATGATTACCGATAATTTAGGTATGTGCACTTTCTTCGATTATCGGTAATTTCCAGCCCAGTGGCAGGCGCGAAGGCAACATGTTATATCGTGACAGCGGGCCCAGCACAGCAAAATAAACGATTTGAGCCCAAGACATGCTGCCTACTGTCAAACGCTGCTGTTGGTATAGGCCATGTCATTGTAGTTCACATTACAGCGTATATCACGTGATATACGCTGTAATGTGAACGGGGTATTAGCGTGTAGCGTATACGCTTAGTTCACTTCACCCAAATATGGGTGAAGAACACCCATAATCGCGCAAAAGTGCACAATGTAATGGGTATGTCATACCCATTTTATGGGTAAAGTTGATTTACCCATAAACTCACAGATAAATTAAATAAAAAAAGCTTAAAAAGTATGCAGATTTCCGCTTCATCTTATTGAGTCCGAGCCATGATTACTTCGGCAGTAGTCATGCATGATTAAAATCGAAATAATCTTTCCAGTATTACATTTTATTCTTTTTCAATACTGATATATAATCAAAAAAGATTAAAATTCAATCAAAAATTATTAAAATAGAATCAAAAATGATTAAAATTAATTCAAAAAAAGATAATCTACAATCTAATCAATCATGACTAAACTGGGATTAATATCAGATGCATTTTTTTTAGAAAGAAAGGATTAATTTTTAATCATTCTATATGATTAAACTGAGTTTCATGTCAAATTGATTAAATTTCAAGCAAAATGGGAATAGTTCAATTTATCTTTGTATATGAATACATGCACCTTACGAATAATGTAGGTAATTTTTACCTATTTATAGGTTATTGATTTTGTTTGAATATTTTCATTATTCTGCTGAAATTTTAACGGACTAAATAAAAATAAAAATACTTTGTTTAAATAATATTTTATTTGTAGTAGCAAATATTACACATGTACCACCAAACTGGACTATTTCAAAGATTAAAAAAAAAGCGGAAAAGATCATATAACTGCGATTTTGCGTCGAATCGTCTCGGTACCTTTTGGCAAAATTTAAGGATAAAAGAAGCACGGCGACCCCAAATTCAATATATTTTTATCGTAGTTTTATTTTATTCTATTTTGCAAAAAAAAAAGTAAAAAATAGCTACCGCATGCTTTAGTAGTCACATTAAACAGACCGGCAACGACTAAGCAAAGATTGTCGAGGATGGATTTGGATTAATTGCAATAGGGGAGCAATGAAAAAATTAAACATTAAAAATGAGTTCAAAGGCAAGACCATAAATAGAAGGGTACGAGTTGGTAGAATCTGCTATTATGGTCGTATATTAAGACGACAAAAAGATCATCCTCTCAAAATGACATATAAGTTGAAATTTAATAAGAAAATAGAAGTTAGACCTGGTTTTACATGGAAGGATTCATTAAGTCAGGACTTAGGAAGGTACAATAATATGAACAAAGCGGATTGGAAGAGGCTAGCTGAAGACAAAGTCAAATTAAAACAGAAGGCAGAGGAAATATATAAGCAGGATGAAAGCGAGATTTCAGATGGGGAGGAAGATGAATAAATAATTAGTTTGAGAATAAAAGATGAAGATGTTACAGCATCAGTGTGTGGGTGTTAGGTGAACAACAGCGGAATAGGATAACAATAATAATTATAATAATGAACATTAACATTCAGTTATAAATAATTAAAAACAAATTATGGTAATAATAATATAAATTTGGTTAATAATGATAAAAACTATGATAAAAAGTGCCTTGAGTTTAGAGAATTAATTAATAATAAGTATGAATTAATACATATTTAATAACAACTAAAAAAGATAATAATCATTTATGATACTGATGAACAATAATAAAAATAATAAATAATGAAACACAGGGGAGAAGGCGCTAATGTTGGCCTAAAAGTTCCTAAGTGGGGCCCATACATAAATTGAGTAGTAGGTCAAATTTACATTAGCAAACCAAAAATATGCATTGGCACAGCCACATTAACACGTTCATCAATATAAAATGGATAAATAGGAGATGTTTAGCGATGGGCCAAATCTTGGAGCCATGGGCCAACATTAGAGCCATTTGCCCTAATTATTGAAAAAATAACAATGAACGATAAAATTTTCGTGCAAATTTATTAGTAGGGCTAAGATTTTAATTTAATTTAATAATAATAATATTCAAAATGGCAAATACATAATAATAAAGAAAGAAAAACTATGAAAAGGGGACAGAGGTTCAGGTGGGGATAAAGGGTGTTGATGTTATTTTCGAAAGAACCGTAGTGACGAGAGGTGTGTAGTTGGTCAATTCGGCCCAAGCAGAGGTTTAAAGGAGTTGGGGTGAGTAATTCATTTATCACACAAATATTGGTCAAAAGTTTATATTAAAAAAATACAGTGAATAACATAAACTTTTATATGACTTGTAGTATTAACATATAATATCAATTTCACATTATAATCTTTAATGGCACTATATTCAATTACAATGGGTAAGGGGGGATAAAGGGTATCAGACAAATTGTAGGCTGGAGGAGGGAGTCGTGGTTGCCAGGCCCAAATCATGGGAAATAGTTATGCCTTCTTTGATGGAAATCCTTGGATCGATATTATCGAGGGTATAGTTATCTTCTAACAGTCTACAGTGAGTCTGATGCACCGTATTTCGAACAAACCACCAGACGGAAATCTTAATGTGTATTGCATTCTATGTATGTCCTGTAATATGAGCGTTCCGTTGGAAGGAGATTCTCTATCCCAACAGTGGATATCGTGTAAGTGCATCAGCTTACAGGTCCACACCTCCGTTTTTGGCCCTTCACACAACGGAACAGTAAAGATTGCAGGGTTGCATAGTCTGATCTTGCCATTAAAAGGAACCGTACGTTATGGCAAGTCCTGCACTGGTGGTGGCTTCTAATCACATCACATCACCGCAAGCTTTAGTAGTCACAAGATTTTTTTACTATTTCTATGAAAAATACGACAAAAATACCAGTTGCTTCTCTTTGCTTCTTGTTTACATTTTTCCGTTTTTTTTTCATTTTTTTTCGTTTGGCAAATCGTGGATTTATAGACCCAGTATAGGGAAGTGACCATTTTTCACGTGATTCCGGGATTCCAGAGGATCGTTTAATGGCCACATGGTAGCATAATCGATGTAGTGATGACATTTGTTTGTTGCTCATGATTGTATGCAATTCAGTAAAAATCTCAGATCTTTAAAAAGTGGAAAAAATAATGTAAATATCGGTCAATCAACTAGGTATCATGCAAAATACTTACCTATCAAAGCAGGGGGAACGACACTTCAAGATTATCCCATTTTTACCCAAATCTCTCATAAAATTGTCAACGGGCACAAAATTTCAATCCATCAAATCTATTCTTTCTATTCCCAACTTAAGGCCTGTATAGAGATCGAAGCGAAGCGAAAAATTCATACAAAATACTAAATTTTTCACCTGCGTGAAAAATGCAATTGACGAGTGCACGGATGGATTTGAGTTCACTCACTCGACAAAAAGTGACACAACAGCGGGGCCCTGTTTACTAAAAATGAACATATGTGTTCATTTTTAGTAAACAGGGCCCCGCTATTGTGTCACTTTTTGTCGAGTGAGTGAACTCAAATCCATCCGTGCACTCGTCAATGCAGCGCTAGCGAAAAGAGCAGCATAGGTAAGCGAAAAGTTGACGTTTCGAGAAAGAGCGTATCTGTCAGATTTTCACTTCACCGGAGGTGTAAACTGACCGATTTCGTTTCACATGAACTGTAAACTGCGAAAAAAGAAAACTGGAAAATGTTCCACAAACATTTTTTCACAACCTTTTTCGCTAGTGAATTTTCATGATTTTTCGCGTGCTTCAATTTTCGTTTCGCTTCGATCTGTATACTAGGCTTAAACTGCGAAAAAAGGAAACTGGAAAATGTTCCACAAACATTTTTTCACAACCTTTTTCGCTAGCGAAATTTCATGATTTTTCGCGTGCTTCAATTTTCGTTTCGCTTCGATCTGTATACTAGGCTTTATGCATGCACACTAATTCCAGAACAACATGTGAAAAGGGCATACAAGCTTTTTGTAAACAAACCTTTGTAGGCCCTTTTCTCACCAACCGAGGGTCGCCCACGCAAAAAAGCAATATCATCGGGAAGGGGAAAGTGTCCCCTACCCGGTGATGTTATAGGTTTGCGTTGGTGTCATATGGGTGGCGAGAAAAGGGCATAAGAAGGTTTGTTTACAAAAAGCTTGTATGCCCTTTTCACATGTTGTTCTGGAATTATCAAGCAAGCCGTGCAGCTTCTCGCAGTTTTTAGGTCGACCGCGAAGCACTCTGCCATAATCGCTGTCAGTTTTGAACGATCTCAATAAAATAAACGATGGACCACTCGTTCATAATCGGTCACGGGGACAGAAGCATCAAGCGCATCATGGAGGAGACGGTAACGCACATCCACTTTCCGGGCTTAAAACGATTGAATCCGACGGAGACGAGCAATCAGGTGTCGGTGTATAGTAGCTTGGAAGGTGCCAAACTGCTGATCCTAGCCCTGGGAAAAGCCTCCCCGGACAATGGAACCGCCTTCGTCAAACAGGTGGAATAAGAATTCATTTTTTCTACTCGTACCAAATTGTACTCTTGGCTAGGGTTGGTCATGAGTTTGGAGAAGGAAGCCGCCCGCTGGCTGATGGAATTTCTGTTCGCAAATTTTGCGAATCGAATTCCCGTCCAAATAGAGCTGGAATATTAACCGGAACCTAGAGATCCATCGCCACCAGCCCTTCTTACTTGACGGAGAGTATTTAATTAAACACTTGTTTTTCTTCCGCTGCGCCTATATACACGGATAGAAATCTCCTTATACCTTTTGGCAAATTTCTATAGCTGATTATTCATAAAATGTATAAGTCAACTAATAAACAGACGCCCTGCAAAAAGTTAATGAAGATCATGTGTCAAATGAAATGTATAAGCGGTCACACATACCTTTTATGTATTCTTATATGACCTATGTGGTTTGTCTTATGGAATGTATAAGGCTGATGTTTTGGCAAAAATGTATCTCAAAATAATGTTTTATTTCAAAGTTCAAGTGGTAGTAAACGTCATTTTAATTACTCAAATGAAGTGGTTAATTAGATGATATGACCGCTGCAGTAGTATCAACCATAACCTCACCCGACTAGCTCTTCTAGCCTGTTATTTTTTATTTTTTTTTTTTTTTAACTCTTTATTTGTTCCAAATTCAAAATAAATTACATTTCATTTTAACCTAGGTGCTCCAGTTACTGCAGTAACGTACCAGCCTTAATTGTTATGATATATATCTAAGTGTTTTTACATTGTTCATGTCTTGGCAATTCAGTATTTTAAACAGGTTTTTTAACCTGCATGTCAGTATAACAATTGATATCTTTAAACTAAAAACTAAAACTAAATCTTATCTAAGTATAAAGGGAATTAATCGTTGCAATTGAGGATTGCAACGATTTTTGCCTGAAATTATTAATTATTTTGTTGGACATTTGTTCTAAAGTCTCAACATTCGAAATTCTATGTACCTCGGTAGTACTGTACCAGGGAGGCAACTTCAAAATCATTTTCAGAACTTTGTTCTGAATCCTTTGAAGTGCTTTTTTCCTGGTAAGGCAACAACAAGACCATATTGGCACAGCGTGAAGCATGGCCGGTCTAAAAACTTGTTTAAATATTAGAAGTTTATTCGTCAGGCAAAGTTTGGATTTCCTGTTTATAAGAGGATACAAACATTTAATATATTTGTTACATTTGGCTTGAATGCCCTCAATGTGATCTTTAAAAGTTAATTTTTGGTCAAGTATTAATCCAAGATATTTCACTTGGTTTGACCAGGAAATTGGAACTCCGTTCATAGTGACTATGTGACTACTACTAGGTTTCAAAAACGAAGCTCTAGGCTTATGTGGAAATATTATAAGTTGAGTTTTGGAAGCGTTGGGAGAAATCTTCCATTTTTGTAAATAAGAAGAGAAAATATCTAAACTTTTCTGCAGTCTGCTGCAAATAACACGAAGACTTCTTCCTTTAGCGGAAATGCCTGTGTCATCAGCGAACAAAGATTTGTGGCAACCCTGAGGCAAATCAGGGAGGTCCGAAGTGAAAATGTTATACAATATAGGCCCAAGAATGCTACCCTGAGGAACTCCTGCCCTAACAGGTAGTCGATTAGATTTGGAATTTTGATAATTTACTTGAAGAGTTCTGTCAGTTAAATAATTTTGAACTAATTTCATAATATAAAGTGGAAAATTAAACTTTTTCAATTTAGCAATCAAACCTTCATGCCAAACACTGTCGAATGCTTTTTCTATGTCTAGAAGAGCAACTCCAGTTGAGTGGCCTTCAGATTTGTTTGAACGAATTAAATTGGTAACTCTCAAGAGTTGATGAGTAGTTGAATGCCCATGGCGAAATCCAAACTGCTCATTTGCAAAAATTGAGTTTGTATTGATGTGAAGCATCATTCTATTCAAAATTATCTTTTCAAAAAGTTTACTTATTGAAGAAAGCAAACTTATTGGACGGTAGCTAGAAGCTTCAGCTGGATTTTTATCCGGCTTCAAAATTGGAACAACTTTTGCATTTTTCCATTTATCAGGAAAGTATGCCAAATGGAAACATCTGTTAAATAATTTTACCAAGAAAGACAAGGTACTCTCTGGGAGTTTTTTGATGAGGATATAGAAAATTCCATCATCACCTGGAGCTTTCATATTTTGAAAATTTTAGTTATAGACCTTACTTCGTCCAAATCAGTTCCCCAGGAATCATCAAAAATATTTTCCCGAGAGAAAATATTCAGAAAATCCCGAGCAACCTGATTCTCAATAGGACTAGTAAGACCCAAACTGAAATTATGGGAACTCTCGAATTGCTTAGCAAGTTTCTGAGCTTTTTCCAAATTTGTGATCAAAATTTTACCACCTTCTTTAAGCGCTGGAATAGGCTTTTGAGGTTTTTTCAAAATTTTTGTGAGTTTCCAAAAGGGTTTGGAACTCGGGTCTAATTTAGAAATATTATTTTCAAAAGTTTTGTTCCTCAGGACAGAGAATCGCTTTTTAATTTGTTTTTGCAAATCCCGCCAGATAACTTTCATGGCAGGATCGCGTGTTCTTTGATATTGTCTTCTACGGACATTTTTAAGACGGATCAAGAGCTGAAGATAATCGTCTATTATAATTGAATCGAATTTAACCTCGCATTTTGGTACTGAGACAGCTCTTGCTTCAACTATAGAAGTAGTCAGAGATTCAAGAGCATAATTAATTTCATCTTTGGTTTGCAAAGGAATGGTTGGATCGAAGTTATATTCCATAAATGTTCGATACTGCTCCCAATCAGCTCTATGGTAATTGAAAGTAGAGCTGTTGGGATTACAAATTATTTCTTGGGATATTTCAAAAGTTACTGGAAGGTGATCAGAACCGAAGTCAGCATGGGTAACCAATTGGCTACAAAGTTGACATGAATCATTTAAGACCAAATCAATAGTGGAGGGATTTCTTGCAGAAGAAAAGCATGTTGGGCTGTTTGGATATTGAATAGTGTAATAACCTGCAGAACAATCATCAAACAGAATATTACCATTGGAATTGCTTTGAGCATTATTCCATGAGCGGTGTTTTGAATTAAAATCACCAATAATGAAGAATTTAGACCTATGACGGGTAAGTTTCTGGAGGTCACCCTTGAGAAAATTCTTTTTCTGGCCTACGCATTGGAATGGCAAATAGGCAGCTATAAACGTAAGTTGTCCAAATTTTGTTTCAACAGAAACTCCCAAAGTTTCAAAAACTTTGGTTTCAAATGAAGAAAGAATTTTATGTTTGATTCGTCTATGAATAATGATGGCAACGCCACCACAGGGTCCATCAAGACGATCATTTCTATAAATCAAGTAATTTGCGTCCTTCTTAACCTTATGGTCAGGTTTAAGGAACGTTTCAGTTATAACGGCAATATGCACGTTATGAACTCGCAAAAAGTTAAATAGCTCGTCTTCATTATCTTTAAGAGATCGAGCATTCCAATTTACAATATTTAATGCTTTAAAATCCATTACTGAATTTTAAAGTCATGACAATATTATTTGCAAATTTTACTCCAGTTTGAATAGCATCAAACATGGAGTTAGATTTAAGCATATCAGAAATCATGTCAATTAATGAATTCTGTAAAAATTCCATTTTGGGGGCAGTAATGCTTCCTAAGTCAAAATTGTCAAAATTTCCGTTAGAACGTTGGTTAGTATTTTGATTTCTACCCGCTGCAATAGCAGCATAGGTAGCTCCATTAACTCGCTGAACATTGTTAGCAGCGAGGGGAGTAGGTACAGATGAAACATTTGAAGCAGGGAAGATATTTGTACCTACGGGTACGAATGTAGAATTTGTTCCTCGCTGACCGTTGTTAACAGCAGAGGAATTTGTACCTGGTCGGAAACGTGGAGCGTTTCCTACTTGACGGTTAGAACGAGATTGTAGGATCGCTTTGCGAGTCTTACATTCCCAAAAATTGGATTTGTGGTTTTCACCACAATTTGAACATTTAAATTTCTTAGGATCTTCTTTCACAGGACAGTCGTCCTTTGCGTGAGAGGAATCACCACAATTCATGCATTTAGCTGGCATGTAGCAATTTTTAGTTCCGTGACCCCATCCCTGGCACTTACGGCACTGGGTGAGGTTTTGGAAATTTCCTCCAGTCTTCCTGAAGTGTTCCCACTTCACTCGGACATGGAGCATAAGGCTAGCTTTTTCTAAGGCCTTAAGGTTGTTTAGTTCACTAGACTTGAAGTGAACTAAATAAAAATCATTAGAAATCCCGTTGCGCGAATCGCCAGGACGGGATTTCATTTTCATTTTGATTACTTGGAGTGGCACAACTCCAAGTAATTTTGCCAGTTCATCTTTGATCTGATCCAGGGATTCACCACTGGGCAGTCCTTTCATGACAACCTTGAACACACGTTCAGTTTTGGTGTCGTAAGTAAAAAATTTGTGCTTCTTCTCAGTAAGATACTTGAGAAGACATTTAAATCCGTCCAAGGTTTCAGCCAATACACGGCATTCACCCCGACGTCCAATTTGTAGTGAAAACTTAACTTTCACGAAATTCAAAAGTTCCATGCGAAGAGCATGGAAATCGGTAGTGGTTATCACAATAGGGGGAATCTTTTCCTTCTTGGCATTAAGCCGGGAAAGTTTACTAGAATTTTTCTTGGATAATGGATCATTCTCATCATCCGTGAGCAAATCAAATTGATTACTCAAATTAATTTCATCAGAAGGGGGGTCAAGAGTTTGCCCCTTTCTTTTGCGTTTAGGCGCCATGGCGGCAGTAAATTTTTATCCAAATCGACTTCCAAGCAGATTACTATAAGAATCTGAAGGATCGAAGAGGAATTTTCCAAATCGATATCCAAGAAGGATTACCTCGGGTAGGGTCCAAACAAGGATCGAAGAGGAATAAGAGTTGAACAAGGTAGAAAATTTTTACAGGTTGAGCACTGAAAAGTGCTGTTTAAATTTGTTGTAGTTTTAGGTAGTAGTAACACTTCCTTCAGCAAAAAGCAAATAGATCCGCACGGCAAGAGAGCACGATGCGGACTGAGCCTGTTATTGATTATTGAGGTCATATTGTCGGAAAATGCAAATGCTAACCATTTATTGAGATTTAATTTTTAATGAGATCTTTGAATGGAACAACAAACATTTGGCATCGAGAAAAGCGTCATCTTGAGCGTCACAGAATATCTCGATAACCTAGAATTAGGAGAATGTTCAAAGTTGAGAAACTAACAATATACTTACTAACCTGGGTACTGCGGAGTCGACCAATTTTATTTTGCAAGCCAATGGAAAACTGCTTGAAAATTTTCTCAAGTTTAAAACTGTTTTGCTCTTTCTCAGTTGATTCCCGCCAAAAGCTCTTAGCCAGGAGTGCTCGAGCCCCATGACTCTACCAAAGTTTGTTTACATACATGTTTCGCAAAGGATTGTTTTACTTCAGTTGCGCCATAAAAATTATGCTGGTTTTTTACTTTCATCACTGAGCCTGTTGGTTTTTATCTTTGAGCTTAAAATTAAGAATGTGTTATGAAAAAGTATAGATCATTACAATGCTTGACGGTAGATAAGAACAGTAACTGCATGTGCCCCCGTAACGTGGGTAGATCACCTTTTCGTGGTACGTTACGGGATGTAAGATCTACCACCGATTCCTAGTCCCGACTACTTCAAACTAGGGGAACAGGATTTTTCAGTAATCCAAGGAACACATCTTAGTCCTTGTTACTTTTTATGCCTTGTTGATAGTGACAAGACTCGACTTTGTCTACCAAGGATGATCTTGAAACAAGGCAAAAAATGAGTTAGTTGTCTTCATCTATGTGATTCCTAATCTTCTATCCGTTGTTCCCTAGTTCCTGACTACTTCAAACTAGGGGAACAGGATTTTTCAGTAATACAAGGAACACATCTTAGTCCTTGTTATTTTTATGCCTTTTTGATAGTGACAAGACTCGGCTTTGTCTATGGAGGATGATCTTGAAACAAGGCAAAAAAAATGAGTTAGTTGTCTTCATCTATGTGATTCCTAATCTTCTCTTCGTTGTTCCCTAGTTTGAAGTGGTTAAGACTAGGGTTCTGATGCATGGCCATTATCGGTGTCATACCTTAATTTTGTTGCTAAGGAATCAAATTTTGACTGACAAAGGGGCGCGCCTTTGGAGGGTGTTTCAACACTCCGAAGGGTATAAATAGCGGGACCTTTCAATTAGACTCGGATCCTTGCGATAAATGCAAGAGTGGCAACTGTAAAACAATCGAATGCTTCATCATTTCTCAATAGTGATGGAGTAATACGACATGCACTAAACTAAGGACACGGGATATACTACAATAGATCAATTTACTGGTCGCAGTAGTGTTAGGTCCCGAACTGAGGAAAAAAAAAAAAACTGCATGTGCTGATTCTGAATGTTTGGCTCCCACTTGACAGTTCACACTGGCTCCCAAGTGACAAGCACCTTGAGTGAGTCCGCAGTACTCAGTTACTAACTATATCTGTTAGTACACACAAAGAAAAACTGTTGCTAATATTAAAAATACCATTGGTAGAATTGAAAGTTTGCATTGGTTCTTTTTGGTAGAAAACGGTTAGCTTTCAAAACAAAAATCAGCTAACTGTCAATTCAAAAGTTCCTCGCATGCTACTTTTAAAAGTTTAAACTTTCAAAACGAATTGTAGAACTGTCAAATGAAAAACATGATAGTATTATAATTAAAAGTGGATTATTTTTGTATCAAATCAAACTTTTGTCATTAAATTTTGGTAAAGTTCTTATAACATGTGCCGTTTTGAATCTATAATAAAAATATTTTCAATTAAAATACAAGCATTTTCAACATTGCAATATTAATTTTCATTTTAAATTCTAATAAATATTTATTCAATCGATAGTAAAAAATGTTTCATAAATTAAAAAAAGAACTACAACTTTATTTATTACTACTATCCACATGAATACAAATATATTGATTATGCTGGGTTTTGGAAGACATCATCCACAGGTTTTCAGTGAGTAGAATATCGTTGTAATCGTATTGCGATATCACAAAGTTACAGGTGGATTTTTTCGGCAGACTGTTGATTCTAGGGTTGATTTGGATCTATTCATTGGTAGATTTCATCGTCTGAAAAAAAACTAAATAACTTCACACAATAACATTGATAATTAAATACTTACAATTTTAACTAACGATGTCACCGTGGATTCCGTAACCGACAATCTCGCCGACAATAGTAAAAATATTGCCTGAAATATCCAGCGGACTTAATGTTGATTTTCAGTTTCATTCCACACAAGGAACATGATTTGCGTCTTTTGACGTTAAGGTTAAATTTAGCGGCAAATGTATGTCCAGTGCTGCCAAAAACGTTGGAATTTTTGACAGTTCAACAATTTTCATTTAAAAATATGCGCTTTTAAAAATACAAGTCAAAAGTGAAAAATACATTTTCCAACCAAACCAAATAGGGGAATTTACGTATTTTCGTCAATCTAAGCAGCGTCTGCACTTCTACTAGCATTTTCTCAGCGTCACGCACATATATGATGTGTCTGTTTCTTTACATTCATCTGCTGCTTGCTTTTCTATCCATTCCAATCGACAGGATTTTTCAAAACGTTTTGAAAGCGTTTTTACAACGCTTCAAACTTCTCAGGTGAGTGTGACTATTGTCGGCAACCTCTTTTTCTTCGGCAACCTTCCCATTAGAACTGCGTGTTAACCAGCTGTTTTATTATCGGCAGCTCGAAATCAACCCCATTTTGTAGTGCGTATGCTTTATTTGAAGAAAAATGTAGCATTACTGGATTGCTCGATCGTTCAAATATAATCAGATTGAAGCTGAAAGGCTAAACAATCGTTTGGACACATTCAGGGAAGTGCGTTGATGGGAAAACATAGTGAAATTAACGTTTAAATTTTGGTTGCCGAAAACAGTCAATGGGTGCCGAAGCCAACATTTACCCTACTTTTGTTTTAAAAACTTTCATGGTTAAAACTATCCAAGCTGGAAAACTTTTATTTTGAAAACGCATGATTTTTAATTGATACAATTTTTGTTTTTTGTGTGTAGCATTCGCCATGATAACAATTCCAGTTTTTTTTTGCATCAGACTTATATATTTTGAGCATTAAAACTTTCACTGGTAGCGCAACAATCTTCACACTTAGAAAAAATCACCGACTTCGGTAATTCATTTACCGAATTCTCAACAGCTGAACGGTCGGTAATGTTTTCGGTAATCGAGAACATTACCGAAAAATCTGTAAACTCGATCAGCAAAATTAGCTGTCAAATTTACCGAACGATCGGTAACGTTTACCGATGTGCATTGCTTGATTTGTAGTCGACTTTACCGGAGAACTGTAATTTTGAGGACGACATGCAAATCGAAAATTACCGAGAGATTTGTAATTTTTTAAAAAGATAACCGACTCAACTGTAATTTTCTTTAATATTGTTTCAAGGTGGCGATCACTGCAACCCATGCAAAAAGCTAGCTGTTGTCGTGATCAATAAGTTAGTGTTGCAAATTGCACCACCAATGAACAAAACCAAGTTTTTGTCGGAATGATTCGGCGCTACACTGAAAACAAGGAAGCTTTGAAAGAATATTCCAAATGCTGTTTTCAGATCGTCGCCAACGGGAATGGAACTTGGACCGACAGAAAAGAAACAAGCAACAACATCGGCCATCTGTAATCAGTATTTATTTAGATAACGAAAATTAATTATTTGCGGAAAATATCTACGATTCACTCATTTTGGTGTTGAATAACAGACTCCATAACTTCACCTTTTTATTTTTCACAAGCACGAACGCTTTTAAAGTCGATCGAAAATAACAATATGGTGGATTTGACGTTTACCTAGACCATTACCGAACTCAGTAATGGAACGCTTTGTTTACCGAAACTTCAGTAAAATATTTCACCGAAGTCAGTGATGAGGCTGATTTACAGACCTACCGGTAAAAATGTTTACCGTTTTCGGTAAATTAAAATGAAATTACCGAAATTCGGTCATTTCATTTACAGTTTTCAGCAATAAAGCGAGAAAATACCGAAACATCTGTAATTTTTAGCATTACCGATCTAAGACGGTAATTTTTTTTACCGAACTCAGGGTCTCTGTTTAAGTGTGTTCCTTTCATACCTGCGCCATCCCACACGAATTGCCGGCGAAAAAGTGACGTCATTTGACATTGAGCGACTTGAAGACTGATCGTTCGCCCTTTGTTCGGAATGCGGACGAAGGGCGACTCGCCCCGCTAGAGTAATTTCATCCACCGGGCGACCAAATGGCGCTCCGGGATCCGGACAAAAGGCGACTCGCCCCGCTAGAGTAATTTCATGCGCCGGGCTACCAAATAGCGGATGGAACTTAGCCATTTTTTTGTGATTTTTTTTCGCGGCGACTGTCAGTCATCTTTTCATATCGTGCGAGTGGAGAAGTGTTTTTTTTTATCCGCGCCACGAAAATGGCCTCCGATGGCCATCTTGGGAGAGCAGCTAATGGAATATGGAAGGTAAATATGGTAAATATTCTGCATGCAAATTGTGCATGATAATTGATATTGACATTTTTTTTTCAGCCAGATCCAGTACAATTCCGGATTATCGGAGGTAGAGCTGGCGACAAGAAGTTGAATAGGGTAAGTATTAAACTGTTTGTGTTATTAATTGACATATTTTTGAAAATTGATCCGCTGGAGGAATCCGGCTAAGTTAAGCATTCTTACTGATGCAACGCATCAATAAGGATGTTTAATTCATCCGGATTCCTCCGGCGGATCAATTTTGATGTAATTGTTTTTCAAAATTGATCCGCTGGAGGAATCCGGCTGAGTTGAGCATCCTTATTGATGCGTTGCATCAGTTAGGATACATAACTCAACCGGATTCCTCCAACGGATCAATATTGGAAAGTAATTACAAATTCTAACAGACAGATAAAAAATTTGATGATTTTTTAAAATACTTTTTTTCAGCCGGCTGCTTCCACTGATCCGCTGGAGGAATCCGGCTGAGTTAAGCATCTTTACAGATGCAACGCATGCCGATGCCGGATCCCGATGTTTATGTTTAAGGTAAAGTTAAGTTAAATTTTTATTAAAATTAAGTAAAAGTTAAAGTTATTTCAATGTTAAGTTAAATTAAGTATGTAACAACTAAATTAAAGTTAAAATTATGTTGAAGTTAAGTTAAAGTTCGGCTAATTAAGTTAGAGTTATGTTAATTTCATGCTACAATTATGTTAAAGTAAAGTAAAAGTTAAGTTAATGTTATGTTAAATTTAAAGTTCTGTTAATAGTAAGATAAACATTTGTTAAAACAAAAGTTAAAATTTAGTTAATGTTACGTTAAAGTTAAGCTAGAGTTAAGTTAAGGTTATGTTTAAGTTAAGTTAAAGGTAAGTTACAGTTATGTTTATGTTAAGATAAAGTTAAGTTACTTTATGTTTAAGATAAAGTTAAGTTAAAGGTAAGTTAAAGTTATGTTGAACTTAAGTTAACGTTAAGTTAAAGTTAAGTAAAATTTAAGTTAACGTTAAGTTAATGGTAAGTTAAAATTATGTTAAGGTGAAGTTTATTCAAATTTATGTATGAGTTATGTTAAAGTTAACTTTAAATTAAATTTATAATAAAGTTAAAGTTACGTTAAAGTTATGGTAATGTTAAGTTATAATTAATTTAAATTTAAAGTTATGTTAAAGTTAAAGTTATGCTAAAAATAAATTAAATTTATGTTGAATTTGTTTCAATTTAAGGTGAAGTTTTGCTACAATTATGTTCCAGTAAATTTAAGTTAAAGTTATGCTATAGGTAAGTTAAAGTTAAGTTAAATTTAAGTTAAGTTTAGTTAACGTTATGTTAAAGTTAAAGATGATGCTTAAAGTTAAGTTAAAGTTCAGTAAATTTTAGGATAAAGTTATGTTAAATTTAAGTTAAAATTACGTTTAGTTAAAGTTAAGTTAAAGTTATGTTAAGTTAATGTTCGGTTTGAGTTAAAGTTATGTTAATGTTAAAGTTATGTTAAATTTAAGTTAAAATTTAAGGTTAAGTTAATGTTTGGTTAAAGTTATGTTAAAATTTAAGTTATGTTAAATTTAAGTCAAAATAAAGTTAAGGTTATGTTAAAGTTTATTTAAAGTTAAGTTAAAGTTTAGTTAAAGTTAAGTTAAGTTTAAGTTAAGTTTAAGTTAAATTTAAGTTAAGTTAAGTTTAAGTTAAGTTTAAGTTAAGTTTAGGTTATCTTAACGTTATGTTAAAGTTAAAGTTAATGCTTAAGTTAATGTTAGGATAAAGTTATGTTAAATGTAAGTTAAAATTACAATAAGGTTTTGTTTAAGTTAAAGATATGTTAAGTTAATGATCGGTTAAAGATAAAGTTATGTTAATGTTAAATTTAAGTTAAAATTTAAAGTTAATTTTAGTTTAAAGTTATGTAAAAAATTAAGTAATGTTAGAATTTAAGTTAAAGTTAAGTTAAAGTTAAGTTAAAGTTAAGTTAAAGTTAAGTTAAAGTTAAGTTAAAGTTGAGTTAAAGTTGAGTTAAAGTTGAGTTAAAGTTGAGTTAAGTTAAGTTAAAGTTAAGTTAAAGTTAAGTTAAAATTAAGTTAAAGTTAAGTTAAAGTTAAGTTTGCGTTAAGTTAAATTTAAGTTAAAGTTAAATTAAAGTTAAGTTAAAGTTGAGTTAAAGTTGAATTAAATTAAGTAAAAATTAAGTTAAAGTTAAGTTAAAGTTAAGTTAAAGTTCAGTTAAAGTTAAGTTAAAGTTAAGTTAAAGTTAAGTTAAAGTTGAGTTAAAACTGAGTTAAGTTAAAGTTAAGTTAAAGTTAAGTTAAAGTTAAGTTTAAGTTAAGTTTAAGTTAAGTTAAAGTTGAGTTAAAGTTGAATTAAATTAATTTAAAATTAAGTTAAAGTTAAGTTAAAGTTAAGTTAAAGTTAAGTTAAAGTTAAGTTAAAGTTAAGTTAAAGTTAAGTTCAAGTTAAGTTAAAAATAAGTTAAAGTTCAGTTAAAGTTAAGTTAAAATGAAGTTAAAGTTAAGTTAAAGTTAAGTTTAAGTTAAGTTAAAGTTAAGTTAAAGTTGAGTTAAAGTTGAATTAAATTAAGTTAAAATTAAGTTAAAGTTAAGTTAAAGTTGAGTTAAAGTTGAATTAAATTAAGTAAAAATTAAGTTAAAGTTAAGTTAAAGTTAAGTTAAAGTTCAGTTAAAGTTAAGTTAAAGTTAAGTTAAAGTTAAGTTAAAGTTGAGTTAAAACTGAGTTAAGTTAAAGTTAAGTTAAAGTTAAGTTAAAGTTAAGTTAAAGTTAAGTTAAAGTTAAGTTAAAGTTGAGTTAAAGTTGAATTAAATTAAGTTAAAATTAAGTTAAAGTTAAGTTAAAGTTCAGTTAAAGTTAAGTTAAAGTTCAGTTAAAGTTAAGTTAAAGTTAAGTTAAAGTTAAGTTAAAGTTGAGTTAAAGTTGAGTTAAGTTAAAGTTATGTTTAAGTTAAGTTAAAGTTAAGTAAAAGTTGAGTTAAAGTTGAATTAAATTAAGTTAAAGTTAAGTTAAAGTTAAGTTAAAGTTAAAGTTAAGTTAAAGTTAAGTTAAAGTTAAGTTAAAGTTGAGTTAAAGTTAAGTTAAAGTTAAGTTAAAGTTAAGTTAAAGTTAAGTTAAAGTTAAGTTAAAGTTAAGTTAAAATGTAGTTAAAATGAAGTTAAAGTTAAGTTAAAGTTAAGTTTAAGTTAAGTTAAAATTAAGTTAAAGTTAAGTTAAAGTTCAGTTATTGTTAAGTTAAAGTTAAGTTAAAGTTAAGTTAAAGTTAAGTTAAATTTAAGTTAAAGTTAAGTTAAAGTTAAGTTAAAGTTAAGTTAAAGTTAAGTTAAAATTAAGTTTAAATTAAGTTAAAGTTAAGTTAAAGTTCAGTTAAAGTTAAGTTAAAGTTATGTTAAAGTTAAGTTAAAGTTAAGTTAAAGTTGAGTTAAAGTTAAGTTAAAGTTAAGTTAAAGTTAAAGTTATGTTAAAATTAAAGTTAATGCATAAGTTAAGTTAAAGTTCAGTTAATTTTAGGATAAAGTTATGTTAAATTTAAGTTCAAATTACGTTAAGTTAAAGTTAAGTTAAAGATATGTTAAGTTAATGTTCGGTTTAAGTTAAAGTTATGTTAAAGTTTAAAGTTATGTTTAATTTAAGCTAAAATTTAAAGTTAAGTTAAAGTTAAGTTAAATTTATGTTAAAATTTAAGTTATGTTAAAATTTAAGTTATGTTAAAATTAAGTCAAAGTTAAGTAAAGGTTATGTTAAAGTTTTTTTAAAGTTAAGTTAAAATTTAGTTGAAGTTAAGTTAAGTTTAACTTAAGTTTAAGTTAAATTATCCCGTAATTTAATAATCGTTTAATAAATGTAGAATAGTGTCTAATGAAACATTATTTCACATAATAATCAAGCGTCTATATACACCTTTATATCATCGCTGTTTAAGGAAGTAATGATGTCTAATTAACGCTGAATAATCAAAAATTTGATCGAATAAGCTCTGTTACAATTTTTGTAAGTCAAAGAGAAGCTTCTCGACATACCTTATTCAACACCAAATACTTCGATGTTGTAGTTGAATAAATTCTCCAGATTTGTGTGAACAAAGCCTGAACAGAGGTTAATATTTAAAATAGTACAAGTATTATTAAGCATGAAGTGATATAAAATAGTCAAGAAGTCGTTTCTTCAATAGGCAATTGTTTGTTGGGAAGTAAATGTTAGGTTAAAGCTCGGGTTAAAGTTATGTTAAAATTGATTTTTGGCCTCTATTCGTGACCCAAATTCCAAAAATACCCATATTTATGGACTTTTGAAATTATTTTTCACTTTTTAGAAACTGGAAGCCACCACATTTGATTTCAAAATGGCATCGGATATCGATTTTCTCTAGACGACAACCTCCAAAAACCTTCAAAAAAATCCCATATTGATTGATATTTGATAGTAATTCCCAATCTCTTCTTGGATCTCGGAATTCAAAATGGCGTCGTATGCCTATTTCCAATCTCTAGACGTCACCCGATCCCAAAAATACCCATTTTATAGATAATTGACAGCATTCCCAATTTTTCTTAAACCAGAAGCCGCCATCTTTAATTTCAAAAACTTATCGGATATTGATTAGTGGCCTTTAGTCATTAGCCCGATTCTAAAAATACCCATATTTATGGATATTTGACACTTTTTCTGCAACAGGAATCCTCCACCTTGGATTTCAAAGTAGCGTCGGATATCGATTTCCTATATCTACACGTCACCCCGATTCCAAAAATACCCATATCGATGTCAATGGTATCAACGGTATATGACAATATATCCCATATTTGATTTAAAAATGGCGTCAGATATCGATTTCCAGTTGATTGTAGATTGTAGATTGTAGTAGAGTTGGAAACTTGATCATGTAAACACTACGCATCATTGTCTGGTAGTACGTTAAAAAATGATACAACAATCGTCAAGTTCGCTGTAACGTCACCTAGTGCCTCGTCATCCACGAATTGGCGCCTATGTCAGTAGTCTAATAACTCTTAGCGCGCTGATGGCATGGTTCCAATGCCGCATAGAGAGTTGCTACAATGATATTAGGTTAGCTAAGGTCAGTTAACTGACTGGTGGGGAACGGGAGCTTTAGCTATGACTATTATGTATGCATTTCTATAACGTTATCTAACAACAATGGTGTGTACTGTTTACAAAATCATGTTTGTAATTCTAATGTGTTGTATGGTTGAAAGCATTTGAAAAAGTTAGATTTTAATGTTTTGCACATTTGAAAACATCCGAAAACAATAAGTTCTTAGTACAATTGAAAACACCCGAAAATCATTTTGTTTTAATGTCTTGTACATTTGACAACATCAGGAAGCATATACATTTGAAAACACCCGAAGAACGTTAAATTTTAACGTTTTGTACGTCTAAAATCATCTAAAAAATAAAAATTCGATTAAAATTCTCGACGTCAGAACAACATTTGAATAGCAAAATTTTATTTCACGTTACATCTAAATAGCAATGTTTTCTAATGTTTTATGCCAGGAATATATTTTATTTCGATGCTGATGTAGACATCAAACGTTAGGCAAACGTAAATTTTTATTCGGGTTCCCCCGGGACACCCGGAATATGTCCGCATGTGGCCAAAGTGGTTCTTGTTCTGGTTCTTGTAGTGGTTTGAGTTCCATTGAACCAGAAATTGAATTCTGATGTATTTTGATGAGTCGCATGATGGGTTTGACCCTAATCAGATGTTGGCCTCTTCCCCCGGGACACCCGGAATGTGTCCGGATGTGGCCAAAGTGGTTCTAGGAACTAGATTTGAGTTCCATTAAACCAGTCGTTGAATTCTCATGTAATTTGATGTGTCGCATGATGGGTTTGGCCCTAATCAGATGTTGGCCTCTTCCCCCGGGACACCCGGAATATGTCCGGATGTGGCCAAAGTGGTTCTTGGAACTAGATTTGAGTTCCTTTGAACCAGAAATTGAATTCTCATGTATTTTGATGTGTCGCATGATGGGTTTCACCCTAATCAGATGTTGGCCTCATCCCCCGGGACACCCGGAATATGTCCAGATGTGGCCAAAGTGGTTCTAGGAACTAGATTTGAGTTCCTTTGAACCAGAAATTGAATTCTCATGTATTTTGATGTGTCGCATGATTTGTTTGACCCTAATCAGATGTTTACCTCTTCCCCCGGGACACCCGGAATGTGTCCGGATGTGGCCAAAGTGGTTCTTGGAACTAGATATGAGTTCCATTGAACCAGAAATTGAATTCTCATGTAATTTGATGTGTCGCATGATGCGGTTGACTTCCCTAATAAAAAATAACCATAAACGAACGATAACCCAAATCATCGAATTATTCAACAAATGGTTTGGATGATACTCAGAACAGCAGTTAGCTTGTAAGATATTATTGTTAGGTTAAGATCTATTTAATAAAAAAAACATATGTTAGTTATAAGAAAATGAAAAATAAAATTTATTGATGAAGTCATGTTTATGCTTCAACTGTTTTCATTTTTATTAATTTAAAACCCATTGAAAAAGAAAATGGTGGTGAACATTCGGGAGCGCGCCGGGGCGCCTGGGGGCGGACAAAATGGCCGAAACGATCAGTTTTTTGACAGGTATCGTTTTCGCCTCAGGCGCCCAAATGTTGCAAATATGGTCGCCCCCGGCGCGCCGGCGACCAAAATTGGACCAAGCGGCGCCGCGAGGTTCGAGTCGCCCAAGTCCGCCCCGTCCGCCGAGCGGTCCGGGGGCGAGCCGTGGGCGACTAGCCCGCTGTATGTGGGATTTTTTACTTTGGGAAAATTAAGATTAGAATTATTTACCCAAAATCTGGGTAGATTCTATTCATCAGAACAAAACTAGTTTACCCAGATTTTGACAACTCCTTACTGGATCCAAGAATGGGTGCCATCTACCCAGTCACTGGGTAGATTCAGAATAGCGTCCAAGGGGCTGGTAAGCCAGCATTTTTCTGATGTCTGGTACACGGATACGAATTTTGTTCATTCAAAACAAAAATATAAATGTTTATACTCTAAACATATGAATTATTCAAAGTAAATTGAAAGTATGTTTAAAACTAAAATATTTACATTTGAATTAAATTCAAAGGCATGTTTATTTCAACAATATAGGATTTGGGTAAACGGTTTTTAGCGTGTCATGCCTTTTTATTTCCTTCTTGTTACATTAGGAAAAGGTTGCCCCAGCTTTGCTCAACCTCAACAGAAAACGGCCATCCATTCCGAATCCATTCCGGATCCACCTCCGATACCGAACATGGAAAGAAACCGGTATGAGGACCAGTGGCAGAAACCGAGGCAGAAACGGCAAAACGACGGTAGTAACACAAATTTGCACCGGTTCCACTGAACTGGAACCCCCAGACACCCACCCCGACGGGTCCTCGCATCCCGGCCAGGACCTCAATACCCACAGGTCACCCTTAATCGCACCCGAAAAAAAGCAGGAATTAAGATGCCCTGCCCGAAGATCTTTCTTTTTCTTTTTTTTGCAAACCGTTTTATATTGCTTTCCCTAATAAAAAATAACCATAAACGAACGATAACCCAAATCATTGAACTATTCCACAAATGGTTTGGATGATACCCAGAACACGTCGTTAAGCAAATTAACCATACAATTATTATTAGGGTTACCCTCTCAACTCAACTTAAAATAATTCCAAAATATGTATGTTTATTTTAAACATGAGAAGCATGTTTAAAATAAACATATTTATTATTGTTCGCATAGCTGCCAAACCAAACAAAATTAAATACGTTTATTTTCAACACGTATATTTTTGAAATAAACGTAACATTATTTTTATTCTAAACATTGATTCCACATGACTTCAAACATGGAATACGTCTGAAATCAAACTAATTTATGTTTGTGGCCAGAACAAACTGAGTTTACGTTTAAATTTACCTCAAATATTTTTGTTATGACGATAGTTTTTTCTGCGTGTATTTTTCACCCACACACTTACAACCAACGCAAAACAAACACATGCGGAATAAGCGACAGATATAAAATAAGCAATATAGCCGCAAAATTCGTATGTGTTGTTCAAGTTTGTAATCAGGGTGCCTTCCATTCATTTTGACTAAAAAAATGTTTTAGGAAATTATGGAATAATAAGATATTATGATGGTATTTTGTATGTGTAAGGAACAAGAAAAGATTATAAAGTTTGTGTTTGACACATAAAACCTGCAAATTTAGCTTTGACAGAGCCACAATGAGCGATTTTCTGATTGCCTCTTCGCGAAGAGTGAAGAGCGAAGAGTGGGTGAGATAAATGACAAAATCGCTTATTGCCCCTCTCATGCAGCAACATTGGCTGGTATTATGTGTCAAACACAAACTCCACAATCTTTTCTTGTTGCTTACACAAACAAAATATTATAATAATATCTTATTATTCCATAATTTCATAAAACATTTTTATAGCCAAAATGAATGCAAGGTACCCTGTTTGTAATGCACGCTAAGATGCACATACCTTAAAGTCAATACTAAAAATCGGCAGAAATTACCGAGGGGGTGACACATCTAAATCACAATTCTAGATGCTCGAAAAATCTCACACTAGTGAATCAATCTTCTAAAAACCTTCTTTCATTTCTCGCATCTACTTGCATCGCGCATCATCTTTTGCAGGAAAGCTTGAGAATCGTCATCAATCCTCTTTCTATCGAGGGGGGCGACACATCTAAATCTCAATTCTAGATGCTCGAAAAATCTCACACTAGCGAATCAATCTTCTAAAAATCTTCTTTCATGAACCAGCCTAAGGCTGA
>NW_027041466.1:0-53000 GCF_037179485.1 Ochlerotatus camptorhynchus
ATTGACTGCTTCGAAATACATATTAAATCGCCAAATTCTAGAGCCATGATTGCTAGAGCCAACGTGTTTTCTAATTATAAAAAGCACAACACTGTCAAAGTGTTGATCGGAGTCAGCGCATCTGGATCCATATTGTATGTATCTGAAGCCTTTGGCGGTCGAACTTTGGACAACGAAATCGTGAAATCTTCTGGATTTTTTAACCATATTGCTTATCCAGCTTTCAAGAAAAAAAAACCAACAGCTACAACCATTTGAAAAGTTCTTAGTGTTGATGGACACCATTCCATAACAATGCTGCAGCACTGGAACAACGAGACTCCCACGATCGATCAAATACTAGTCATAGCTGCAGCCCTGGTAAACTTATGCCCTAGTGTTGTTCCTTCTCTTTGCGATGTTTTATTCTTGTTAAATAAAGTGATTTTTATATTGTTTGTTTTAATTATTTAATATATTATATTATTAATAAATTCGTAAATTTCTTACCAACCAATTCAGGAAAAATAACATGTTTGAAAAAATCTATCGCCGTGTTTTTACAGTACGACCAAAAATCGTCGTTGCGTTTAATTGCGAACAGCAAAACCTGATGAGGAGGACCACACGTAAAAATATCCAAAATTTGCCTTATAAGAATGTAATGCAATTAAAATAAGAAAAATAAAAACCTCATCACGTGTCGGGCATTTCTGTCAATCGGTTGCGTTCTTAACGATTTTCTAAGAAAATCTCTCGGATTTACTTCCAGTTGTTAAGCGTATTTAAGTGATTTTTGCTAGTAGTTTCCTGAAGGTCGATCGGAAGGGTAAGTGTTTATCGTTTTATATCTCAATTCTAAGCAATGGATCATTCATATGGTATTTATTTATCCAAATTATTACTGTGCGGATTTCGATCCATATATAACAGTTGATTCTAAATCCGTACACTTGTGCATTAACAATAACGATTCTACTTTATCCAATGTTTTTCAGCAGATCATGGAAGCTAAATACACGCCGGAGGATTTGGAGAAGACCGTGACAATGATGCGTGCGGGGAAATCTTACCGAGAAGCATCCAGGGATTTTGCCGTTCCATTCACCACCATAAGAGATGCCTATTGAATCGCTAAAACTCTCTCATTTTATTCGTATTGTTAATGTTATATTATTAATATCTTTTAATGAAGAGCGTCAAGAACCAGCCGAAAAGTAAAACAACGCAGCTCCCCTACAAGATATCACCAACACGCATATACAAATTAGGGAACATTCATAAATGACGTAGCATTTGATGGGGGGAGGTGGGGTTTCAGAATTTGTGACCGGCCATGCATTGGATATAGCCAAATACGTTACGAGGGGGGAGGAGGAGTCTAAAATTGATCAAAAATATGCTACGTCATTGTTGGATGCTCCTTACAGAGAGCAGACAGAAATGGGCAAGAGAGCATTCCCAGTAGTAGCTACCAGCGAGGAATGACCGGAAATACACATGAAAGTAGAGTGGACGAAAATTGATAAAGAGAACGCAAAGAAACAAAGGATTGAGGAACGACAAAAGAAAAAAGGTTGAGCGAGAGAGGAAGAGGAGGAAGAAAAGGAAGAAGAGAAAAGAAAGTTGGAAGCGGGGAGAAGAAGCAGAATAAAGCTGCGGAAAAGAAGCAATGAAAGTTCTGCAGTTTTATGATTATTACCACCAGTAAACGGGTTGGGATCCAAAACCAGAAACTGGTAGATGTTGGCAAATGTTATCATTAACGGCACTTCTTGCGGTGTCGTTTGTAATGTTGACGGGTCGATACCGTAGCACATTCCAATTTCCGACGATATCTTTGTGCTGCAGCTTCACAATCCTTGAAATTAATAGTTTTTGCTTTAAATAAAAACAAACTAAATATAAATTTGATTTCCTACCATTTTTCTAAAGTGGACTTGACAGCGATTTGTTTTTTTTTTTTATTTTCCATCAGTAGAACATATGTAGTAGTGAAATCGCTTACTAATACTAAAGGGGACAGAGAAGTCTATGGGAATGGTAGGAAGCCATTTGGAAGTGCATGAAAATTTTCATTTTTTATTCATTATCTTTATGGGCAGTTTTAGATGCACAAAAATTGCATGTGTACATTACGATGGTGATAAGGTAAACACTCGTTTATTTGTTTTTTTTTTTTTCTGTGAAAGCATGTTTATACCCTGGACAGACTATGGCTTATATCATGTAATATAGGCTGTCTTGCAATGAGCACGCATACATCTAGTTTCATTGGAAATCCTATGTATGAGTGCTCATTGCAAGACAGTCTATATAACATGATATAAGCCATAGTCTGTCCAGGGCATTAGTCACAAATCGTGGATTTTCTGATATTCTCCATACTGCAAAAATGATTTTCCTACCACTGAAGGGGCGACATCTCTCGGATCTTCAGTATAGCTACTACTCAAATCATATAAATAATTGTCATCCTGGACGAGGGTTACAACGTTTATTTTTAATACGAATATTTCTAAAATAAACGTAGGATGATTTTTATTTTAAACATTGATGTCACATGACTTAATTCATAAAATACGTTTGAAATCAATCAAATCTATTTTTGTGGCCAGAACAAACTGAGTTTACGTGTATATTTACCTCAAATATTTTTATTTCGATAATGTTGTTTTCTGCGTAAAAATTTGACCATTTTGCCCGAGGGGGACAACTCTATCTACGATGCAGAAAAGATTGTGTTTTGCTGTGGCTAGCTGCACGCACGCTGAGTAGATAAAAGGGAGATTTATGTCGATTTTGAAGATTTCCTGCAAAAAGATGAAGCACGATGCAAGTAGATGCGAGAATTTAAAGATGATTTTTCGAAGATTGATTCGCTAGTGTGAGATTTTTTTAGCATCTAGAATTGAGATTTAGATGTGTCGCCCCCCCTCGATTTTGCTGGAGATTCCGGATATCCAGAGGACCGTTTTCTGGCCACCCAGTAATAAAATCGATATGATGATGGCATATTTCCTCTATGTTCATGATTGCATGCAAATTAGACAAAATCTTGGATCTCCAGGTCTACTTTCAGGAATTGACCATTTTCCCTGTGATTAAGGATATCCTTCTTCTTCTTCTTCGCATTTCAAGTTATTGCATATCGCATATTAGCTTATTGCGTGCTCTCAACTTAGTGTTCTAGAGACACTTCCACAGTTATTAATTGAGAGCTTTCGATGCCTGTACCATTTTTGCATTAATATAATTGCGTGACAAGTCCAATCATACTTCTATGCCCAGGGAAGTCTAGAAATTTTCCAACTCGAAAAATTCCTAGACCGGACCGGGAATCGAACCCAGCCACCTCCAGCATGGTCTTGCTTTGTAGCTGCACCTTTACCGACTGAGCTAAGGGAGACCTCGGATATCCAGAGGACCGTTTTCTTGCCACTCGGTATATAATGAAGGCATATTTCCCTATGCTCATGTTTGTATGCAATCTAGAAAAAATCGCGAATCTCTAGATCTACTTCCAGGAATTGAATCCGAATTTGCGCAGAGCCACCTCTGACAAATTTTCTAATTCCGACTGACCAACCACATGTCCAATCGGTTCCTTGTGTGTTCCGTTTGATAGTAGATAGTCAATATTAAAGTTTGGTAATCAAATTTCCGAAAACTAGTCATGTCAACATGAATCGATACGCATTGTGCTCGGCACTCTTCCGGGTTTTTTTTCCGTTCCGGTACAATCGGGTTTCCAAATGAAACTAGATAGCCATACCTTTTGAATGGTAGCTGAATCATTACGATTTAACATCGCAGTAAATGGAAGTTTTTATACGCTTGTATTTTTTTTTTAACATTATTAGAGAGATTTTTAGCCGTTGGCTTGTTCATCTCTATATTATATGCTTGCACCTTTGAGGTTTATATGCTTGTACCTGAAAGTAGAAATATCAAAAATCTTCTTCTTTCCTTTATTTAACGTCGGTCTCTGTTCCGCAATCTAGTGTCAATCCATTGACGGCAATCGAATGTGCAGGAAGGCAGCTTCCACACCTGCGTAGGATATCGCACCCATTCAACATACCGGGCCGGGACCAACGGCTTTACTTCCCTTCCGAAGGAAGACGTGACCAGAGATTTTTATGCTTCAGAAAAATCCCACCGACCTCGGCTGGGATTGAACCCAGATCCATTGGGGTGTTAGAAAGCGAAATATCAAAAATATTCAAGTTGCCTTTCTATTTTATTTTATTTGTGTTTGGAAGGGTACAAGCTCATTGTATGTAAGATGATGAATCATCAATTAAGCAATAAGTTGATTATGTTTTAGAGCATTTATTTCAATGATGTTTCAAATGATTTTTGGTGTCCTAATGTTGTTTTTGGCTTGCCTAGATTGTGTAAAGTGTTTGTGCTATACATCCGGATGAAGAGTGTGCAGATAAATTGTTTGGAATTTTGATACACACTAGTGCGATAGTAAAATTTCAGGGTCCGATGAGTTTTAGAACCTTAAACAAAGTACAATTATAAGGAATGTTTTTTTGTCACATAATAGCATATAAATCTTATTTTACTTCGTAACCGTAAATACAGAGGCTGATTGTGCGTTAGATAGTGTATTGGCAGCAGTGTCTTCATCAGCGATACCCTCAATATCTTCACGCTCTTCCTCTTCGTCAATAATACTGATGTCGTGTAGTGATGGTCGATGACTTCTTCGCCAGCCTAAAAGATTAAGAAAATCCTGGATTTAGTCACAGACATTATTTGGTTTTGAAATATTACCTTCTGGTGGCTCCAGCATCGGTTTCGTCTTTTTCAACAGTTTAGTACCGCTTATTGATATTAGTAACGCTCCCAGTGGAGCGGAAAGTATAATGCTAAGAATGCAGAAATTTTTAACTAGCTCTGCGTAGTGTTTCTCGTCTTCTGATCGATGTTGCGATGAAACCGCTTTAAGAGCGACTGGTCCAAGAGCTGCCTGCACAGTTGCTTTTGACATCCAGGAAATAGCCACAAAAATCTGCAAGCATACCATAGATTAGCATTACTCCTTCGTAAAGTGTAATTATTCAAAGGCACTGACGTTTAGCAAAGCAAATTTCCAAAATTTTATACCATCTATCAAGATACATTAAAAACTGTTAAGGTTATTCCCTGTAGCGTCCTGTTTTCGTGTTACACTTCGCGATTTCACATGTACAAAAAATAAGGTTTCTGTGAATACGTGGCTTAAACTACTACTTGTTGTTTGCTGCGGAGAATTAAATTGCGAGGTGTGATGGAAAAACGGACTCTACGAGGAAACACATTTACGCCTCGCAATTTTAAGAGCACACATCTTAAGATCTACGAGGTGTATACATCTGAAAATTTCAAACATTCCTTGCTTCTCCGCAGCAAACAACAAGTAGTAGTTTTAGCTACGTACATTCACAGAAACCTTATAATTTTTACATGTGAAATTGCAAAGTGTGACTCGAAAAAGGAATCACCTTGAAGCAAACCTATGTCTTGTTAAGACTACAGAGTTATAACATATTATAATAATTAATCGACAAGAAAAATGTTATCAAGTTAGCTTTTTCACGCCTGGTTGTATTGGGGCGCTGTGTGAAACTTTGGTAGTGAAAATCCGAGGAAAATACATAAGAAATCGCTGTGAATCTCATTGTGGCCTTTTTGAAATAGGATATGTTTGGTTGATGCATATTATTAGGGTAATTATGGTTGATGCATATATTATGTCACGCTCAAGGGGGGGTGGGGGTCTAAGATTTTGTGACAAGCAATGCATTAGGTATAGGAAAAACGTCACAATGGGGGGGGGGGGGGGTAAATTTATCCTCGATTTAGCGTGACATAATTAATGCATGGGCCCTTAGATACATTTTGAGGTTAGTCCGAGGAAAATAATAAATAAATTTAAACGACGATAGACCCCCGTTAGTGTGCGAGCGGTAAACGTCACTAATCTCTATAACATGTTATAACTGCTCATAACCCGTTCACATTACAGCGTATATCACGTGATATACACTGTCTTGCAATGAACACTCTTACATCTAGTTTTCACTGGAAATCCTATGTATGAGTGCTCATTGCAAGACAGCCTATATTACGTGATATAGGCTGTAATGTGAACGGGGTATGATCAGTCTGAACATAGTATTAAGGCTCTGAACCATTTGGTGGATTATTTTAGCTTTTGGTTAAAATTTGACAGATGAAAAGTTATCGATTAACCCTGCTATCCGAGCGTGGTTACTTCTGACAGACAAGAAGTTAAATTTTGACGACCGTGGCTCGAAAACCGGTCGATCGACAGCACGGGGATTTTCGAACATAAGAAATAACTTTCGAAATGTCACTTTTAACCACGAGTTAAATTTAACTCGGCAAATGGTTCACAGCCTAAGGCTCCGAACCATTTGGTGGATTATTTCAACTTTTAGTTAAAATTTGACAGATGAAAAGTTATCGATTAATCCTGCTATCCGAGCGTGGTTATTTCTGACAGACAAGAAGTTAAATTTTGACAACCTTGGATAAGTTCTTCTCGAAAACCGGTCGATCGACAGCACAGGGATTTTCGAACATAGAAAATAGCTTGCAAAATGTCACTTTTAACCACGAGTTAAATTTAACTCGGCAAATGGTTCACAGCCTAAGAGGCTGTTCATTAACTAAATACGTAGACAGTTAAGGCATGGTATAAGTTTCCTACAAAGAAAAAGAATGAACTCTTGGACTCTTGGATGAAATGGACTCTGGAAAATGTCAAGTTGCATGAAGTATGAAAAAAAGATTCTGTCAACCGTGTCCTTAGGCTGTGAACCATTTGCCGAGTTAAATTTAACTCGTGGTTAAAAGTGACATTTCAAAAGTTATTCTCTATCTTCGAAAATCCCTGTGCTGTCGATCGACCGGTTTTCGAGAAGAACTCACCCACGGTTATCAAAATTTAACTTCTTGTCTGTCAGAAATAACCACGCTTGGATAGCAGGGTTAATCGATAACTTTCCATTTGTCAAATTTTAACCAAAAGTTAAGAAAATCCACCAAATGGTTCAGAGACTGTGACCTTAGACTGTGGACCATTTGCCGTGTTAAATTAAACTCGTTGTTAAAAGTGACATTTCGAAAGTTATCCTCTATGTTCGAAAATCCCTGTGCTGTCAATCGACCGGTTTTCGGGAAGAACTCAACCACGATTGTCAAAATTTAACTTCTTGTCTGTCAGAAATAACTACGCTCGGATAGCAGGGTTAATCGATAACTTTCCATCTGTCAAATTTTAACCAAAAGTTAAAATAATCAACCAAATGGTTCTGAGCCTTAATTGAGAGTTAAACATGTTTTCACGAGGATCCCGAAGTTACCTTTTCTTTGACGTTTAATTTGTCTCCAAATGCAATGCCAACAGTTACAGCAATTCGGACGATTATACACAAATATATGCAGCCAGTCCCTATGGCTACCATGTGGGGATCTAGTTCACGTATCTGGAATTAGATTTGAAAGTGAATGTGTGGAATAAGATATTTACCTTTAAAGCTACCTTGATTGAAGCACCGGTTATTCCAAACAGTATGGGTTCAAAAATCATCCAGAAAATTTCAAATGCCGTTGATACAGGATTGTCTTCAAGGTCCCATCCTTCTCCGCACCAAAAACACGAAGCGGTAAAAGCTGCGAAAACAACAGCAAGGGGACCGGCTCCTTCAAAGTGTATTTTCTCACTTCCAAATACTGCCAGTAATCCTCCACCAAATAGCATCAATGTACGAATAGGAATTACATAAGCGTCTCCTTTTTCTGGAATGTATTTACACAAGAAACCCCAAAACACACCGAATCCTAGTCCACCAAAAACGCAAACTGGTGCTTGTGCAATTTGGAACGCTAAGCCTTGCGAGGTGAACATAATGCTAGAAATGATGCCAAAGACGGCAACGGAAGCTGCATCGTCGATACCGGCTACAGCAATGATTAGTGTTGGAATTCCCTTGGCAACACCGTATCCTTTGGTTCTCAATCTGAATAGGCAAGGTACTACTACAGCTGGGGACACTGCGGCGATAATTGAACCTAACATCATACCCCACATCCATGGTAGATCAAGTAGATAATGCGTCAATACTCCGATTAATACGAATTCTACAGTCCAAGGAATAAGACCCAGCTTCAGAATGGTGACGTACACTTTTTTAAATGCTTTAGGATCCATTTCTAGCCCAGCGCGGGTCAGAATGATGACCAGTGCAAATTTCCGAAGCTCTGCGGTAACTTTGGTGAATTCCCCATCTAGGTTTACCCACCCGACATTCTGTAATAACACATTTTGGGATATTAATTACTCTACATTAAACTATTTAGTATAACTTGACTACCTGAAATAATAAACCAACCAGTAACATGCCAATAAGTCGTGGAAGCGTTGTTAGCGATATGAGAAATCCTCCGAAGTTTGCTGCTACGGTTAACACCGCTAATTGAAATAGTTGGCCGCCTGGCGCTGCAGAATCGCCTATAATGACGTAGGCTGTTGTCCATAGCAATAATCCTGAAATTAAATTAGGCAGATCAAGTTCATCTATATATATAAAAAAATGAATTTCTGCCTGTCTGTCTGCTGACAAATAGACGTAACTCTTCATTCTGGATCATCGTTTGCGCATTTAACTATTGGTTTAAATGTTATCGTTTTCGCGAACTACTCGCCGCAGCGCTGGCATCGGATCACTTTGACGTTTCTATATATTCGATTTTTCTTGCATACAACATTGTTTGCGAATCAGCGAGCAAGCTTTTTCCCAGGGCTGCAAGTCTCCTTAATAAATATATAAAAAAAGCTTTTTTCCACGGGAAGCCCACGAGATGTCGTTGGTGAAGTCCTATGTTTGGCGGTTCTATGTTTTGAAGATTATTTTATTCAGAAATTTCTGCATAACTCGAGAACTATTTAGTCAAGCAGATGGAACCAAATTTGTCATGTGGAGGTATAAGGAGGTGGTCATAGGGAGTAGCTCCTTAGATAAGAGGGGGGGGGGGGAGCTACGTACAATATAACATTTTTTTTTAATCGGCGCATAAACTCAAGCTTATATTAAATCCCGAGCAAGGCCGGACACACTCTGCTAGGTATCTATAAGCGTTTATTAGTGGAGAATGAATTTTTCAACTTGCTTTCTTGGTAGGTATGGCTTTCAGTCATGTCAAAAAGAAAACGTGAGTCTCTACTAAAATCTTAAGCATTTTACTATACCAAGATTATAAATTATAATTACAGTAATTAATAATTTACTGCGACAAACATGGTTCATCCACAAATTATGTAGGCATTTTTGAGTGATACTTATACATGCTTATACCATATAGTTAACTGTAAGACCAGAAGGTCCCGAAGAAACTTGCTCAACTTTCCTTTTCGAAATATTTCCTGCCTCAAAGATAGAGGCAACTCCCTCGAGTTGAGAAAATTTTAATTTTTTTAGAACTTGTACAATGGCGTGCTGACGCTCAAGCTGCCCAAAGGAGTTGAGATCTTTGGCTTTGCGGAAGATGTCGCACACTGGGGCAGATCAGTGATTTTCTCGGAAAAAATTAATAACTTTTGAACGAAGCATCCAATCAGAATACTGTTTTCAGTAAAGTTGTTTGTATTAGTTAAACGCTTCTTCTGAATAAATTAATTAGTTCGCAACTTGGTCGTAGAGATGGCGCGCGAATCTAACTTTTGAATAAAGCATCCTAGACGTATGGTGTTTTCAACAAAGTTTTTTATCTATTAAAATGAAGGAAAGTTGCAGAAGACATAAAACTTCCATAACCTTTAGTTTCGGAGATATAGGGTATATTGAAAAATATGATGTCAAAATTCGTATTTCTTAACTTTTTTGTATATTTTCATATGTTTGCTCTGGTTTCTGCATTTATTCCAACGAAAACAAACTAGGTGCGAATTTTCATTGAACTGTTTGTGGAATTTATAGTGGTTTTAGTGAAATATTCTCGAAAAACATGATATTTTGCCTCTATTTTAGGTGGGTGGGATTCTCGAAAGGGCAGCTAAGGGCAGCTGGACTTTGTCTCTTTTGCTAGCTCATGTCATTGTCTAACATACACCAGAAAACTGAAGACATGATATTCGATGATTTTTTTTAATTTCACTTTATATATACCGATAAAAACATCCTTTACATTGAAATGAACTGTTTCACATAATGAAAAACATTATATAAATTTTTGACATGTCACCATTTTTAAATGCTGTGCTGAATTTTGAGATTGTTTACTTATTATGAGCTGCCAGCGAACCAGGGGCCTGGCTGGTGGCCATGTTTTTGATGCTATCATCTGTTTTTGACTCTCTGCTTAATACACGATTATCCGTCCCTTTCCACCATGTATACGTCAGCTCAATCAGCTGCATTACCCAGGTATAGTTGTATATGTGACATCATCGCTGTGTGCTGCCGTGCCAACGTGATCGTGTACAACGCAGGGCGTCACAATATCAGCTTCAATCGACCAAATAGATGCGACGAAGAGACTGCTGGCTTTCTTTTTCTGTTAAAGTCGAACAGCTTCGCAGCATTCTAGAACCTCAGTCGGCGTGCACAAACAAATGTTCAATCGCTTGTCTCTCTTTCTCCCGTCGCTCCATTGGTCTTCCTTTCAAGCTTCGTCGAAATGGATGAGCGAAAGAACGCTCGAGTTTGATAGTTTTCTCTTTCATGAAACACATCAACAGAGGTTTCATGACGTATATGACGGAAAATGAAATAACACATTTAAAGCATTTCTCACGTCAAAACACTTGAAGATTACACGTCATATTTCTAATTTATCTTCCATCCATATATTTATCTAAAAAAAATGATCGAAAACGGGACCTAACGCATTTTAAACAAATTGAAAGAGCGGTGATAGAGTGTTCGTGAAAGGGGATTGAAAGCCATAATGAAGTTCGTTTAACTAGAAAATCGACGTTAGTTACATTGAAAGCTATGAGCAAAGCAACGACGAGAAGTTCCACAGCCAGCCTTTCCTTCTAAGCGTCCTTCTTTTTTATTTTCGTTTCTTGCTGATAGTCTAGCTAGGCGTTATAGAAATGAAGCGTCGAACACGTATGTATGAGAGAAACAAAACACGAGTTCATTTTAGAGCTTCGAAATTGTAGAGCCCTGGTACAACGTACAATTATCGATTACTTTTTCGAAGAGACGTATCAGCTTTTGTAAACAATGCATTTGATCGTCGGTTTGGTGTAACTGGTAGCTCATCCACGCATACGAACACCACTATCATGCAGGAGAAAATTTCCCCTATCTGATGGTAGTGTTAGTATACGTGAGCGAACTACCAGTTACGCCAAAACGACGATCAAATGCATTGTTTACAAAGCTGATACATCTCTCGAAAAAGTAATCGAGAATTATTAATGTGCGTCAATGTTTCAGTAGTTGGTATCCATAAGCGTGAATTTTTTTCTCGTCTCAGTTCAGTGATCAATTTCCG
Source organism: Ochlerotatus camptorhynchus (assembly GCF_037179485.1). Taxonomy (NCBI): domain Eukaryota; kingdom Metazoa; phylum Arthropoda; class Insecta; order Diptera; family Culicidae; genus Ochlerotatus; species Ochlerotatus camptorhynchus. The sequence continues at coordinate 11,506 of NW_027041466.1, forward strand.
GTGTTGAGCAATAATCCACAAAGTTGCTATAATGGATTCACCTTCAATGTAAATTTTCAACAGTTGTTTATTCTATGCCATATGCTCAACATGCATTTCGTTTAGTGGTGTCTCAAAATTAATTTTAGTAAAGATAATAGATCACACAAGCACATCAAACTATTTTTACAACCAGATCCATTAATTACAAGTCTGCGAAAAAGACCGAAGAAAAATTCAGCCCAATTAATAAAAAAAATAGCGAGGTATTGGCATTATTACAACCACCGGATTCATTTGACAAATAGTGATAATTAAGGACAACTGATTTCTAAATACTTCAACTTAAGAGATAGTTTAATCTTTAAACCATTACTGCTTCTGCAATTTAAAAAGTTTAACGAATTAAAATTATACATAACTGACAGGTTTCCTTATTAGTAGAGATACTTGTAACGGTTTACAAAAGGTGAAATTAAAAAAAATCATCGAATATCATGTCTTCAGTTTTCTGGTATATGTTAGACAATGACATGAGCTAGCAAAAGAGACAAAGTCCAGCTGCCCTTAGCTGCCCCTACGAGAATCCCACCCACCTAAAATAGAGGCAAAATATCATGTTTTTCGAGAATATTTCACTAAAACCACTTTAAATTCCACAAATAGTGCAATGAAAATTTGCATCTAGTTTGTTTTCGTTGGAATAAATGCAGAAACCAGAGCAAACATATGAAAATATACAAAAAAGTTAAGAAATACGAATTTTGACATCATATTTTTCAATATACCCTATATCTCCGAAACTAAAGGTTATGGAAGTTTTATGTCTTCTGCAACTTTCCTTCATTTTAATAGATAAAAAACTTTGTTGAAAACACTATACGTCTAGGATGCTTTATTCAAAAGTTAGATTCGCGCGCCATCTCTACGACCAAGTTGCGAACTAATTAATTTATTCAGAAGAAGCGCTTAACTAATACAAACAACTTTACCCAAGACAGTATTCTGATTGGATGCTTTGTTCAAAAGTTATTAATTTTTTCCGAGAAAATCACTGATCTGCCCCAGTGTGTGTCGTCTTGACGGTAACCGGTGAGACGCTGGAAGAAGTGGAAATGCTGGCGGCTGAGGCGATAGATACGATTGGTAACTGGATGCAAGGAGCGAAGCTGCAGATAGTGCAGCGGGCAGAAATCACCGTTGGAGAGCACACCATTGTTTCGAAGCGCGTGCTGAAGTATCTGGGAGTGATGATCGACGACCGGCTAAACTTTAACAGCCACATCGAATATGCTTGCGAGAAGGCGGTGAAGGTCATCAACGCAATAGCCAGAATCATGCCGAACAATTCTGGTCCAAGCAGCAGCAAGAGGCGTCTTCTGGCTAGTGTGTCCTCATCGATACTAAGGTACGGAGGTCCAGCCTGGATTGAAGCGCTGAAAACGAAGCAGAACCAAAGGAAATTGAGCAGTACGTTCCGGCTCATGGCCATGCGAGTCATGTGTGCGTACAGAAACATTTCGATGGAGGCAGTATGCGTTATCGCTGGTATGATCCCAATCGGCATCACCCTGGCGGAGGACTACGAGTGCTATATGACGAGAGAAACCAGAGGAGTACGAAAAATGGTGAGAACAGTGTCGATGGCTAAGTGGCAGCAGGAGTGGGATGCAGCAGAGAACGGTAGATGGACACACAGGCTAATACCGATTCTTTCGACCTGGGTGAACAGGAAGCATGAAGAAGTCAACTTCCACTTGAAGAAGTTCCTGTCTGGTCATGGCTGCTTCAGGAAGTACCTGCATCGGTTCGGACACACAACGTCACCCTTCTGTCCGGAGTGTGGGAATGTGGAAGAATCACCAGAGCACGTGGTCTTCGAATGTCCTAGATTTGATGCTGTGCGAGAGGAGATGCTCGCCCTTAACACGGAGAATGTCGTCGAAGAAATGTGTCGAGAGGAGGGCACTTTTAACGCCGTCAGCAGAGCAGTAACGCAGATCATGTCAGCGCTGCAGCGAAAATGGCGAGAGGACCAACTAGAAAGTAGCAATGTGTTCATACAAGTGCGAACTGAAAGCCGAAGCCGGGAGTAGGTTGAATCCACCACCGGGGATAACCGAGTAGAACGTGACGCTGGGAGCTAAATGGCTCACAAATTGGAGAGACGATCAGCGGACTGGAAGCGCAAGTTAGCTGAGGTAAAGTGAGGTGCGTAAAGCACGGCCCCCTCCGAAGTAATACCAACCGGTGGAAACTAACGATTTTATATTGGCTGACTAGCCTATTGGTCCCAAGCAAATCGATTAACGTACCCCATTCTAGTCAAAATTCTAGTACTACACAATGTTTGTTTTTATTCGCTTTGAAAGTTTGACAGATAAAATAAGGGGTTAGTGATTTTTCCTATGTTTCGAGGGGGGAATCGATTAGCTTGGGACCGAAGATAGTACCAGAGCTGAGCCAAAAAGTTGAGCTCGTTTCTTCGGGACCTACTAGTCTTAGAGTTACCTCTATTGTAATACGACAAGTGGTTCCGGGGGAAAAGGGCAAGGCGTCCAAGGAGGTTTTAGTGCGGTAAAAATCTCACACACCGTGTCACCGCGACTGTGCACCCAGTCGTCAAGCGGTGGCACGATGGTCTTTTTGAAGGTTTCCTCCTTGCCAAAAAAAAAACAAAACACACACACACACTCATATACACTCACACACACTCTCACACACACTCTCACACGGAGAAGTCAATTTCCACCTAACGCAGTTCCTGTCTGGCCACGGCTGCTTCAGGAAATACCTGCATCGGTTCGGACACGCAGCGTCACCCCTTTGTCCGGAGTGTCCACAGCGTCACCCCTTTGTCCGGAGTGAGTATCGATGAAACGCCGGAGCATGTGGTCTTCGACTGTCCAAGGTTCGAGGCAGTGCGAACGGAGATGCCCGTCCTTAACGTGGAGAATGTCGTCGTTGAAATGTGTCGAGAGGAGGGCACTTGGAATGCCGTCAGCAGGACAGTCACGCAGATTATATCGGAGTTGCAGCGTAAATGGAGAGAAGAGCAGCGATCTAGCAACGCCAGCTAGCGATGAGAGAACGACAAGTGCATGAGCATAGCCCCCACCCCGAAGTAGTCGCTTCACATTGGTCCACCGGGCATCCAGGCAGAGGAGAGAGTAAGGAATGGGTTTTAGTGGAGCTGCACTAGGCAAGTAGTGGATACCACACCGTGCCAACTTCACTACAGGCCAGGCTTCTTGAAGCTTTCCTAAACCTTAGTCGACCTTACGACTGCCCCCTAAACTCAGCATCACAAAGGTTTTCGGGAAAATGGCGTTCGGTGAAATGGCATTCGGCCAAATTTTCCATGGTAATTTTTTTTTCGTCCCTCCCTAGTTCGAAACCTGGCTACGCCCTTGCTGGGAGATGATGTTATTTTAGAGTCAATGAATTCGATAAAATAAACACTCTTACCAATGTTAATGTCGGCTTGATACCAGTTTACACGGTTTTCAAACCGTTTGTCAAACCTGCAATAAACTCATAGACAAAACCCCGACCAACCGTTCGTGAAACTTCTTCAAAGTTCTTTATACAGAAATAAAGCTTTACGTCGGCAATTCTTTACTTTAAATTTTCTATGATTTCGATGTACACATTTACAAATTTTTATTAATCGATACTTACATTTAAGATTATTTCTTCATCGGTCATATGATATTAATCTATAAAGGTGCCATACTAAATTTCTTTTAATTTCGATTTGTCACATAGACTTTAGTATTCTTTACAAATATTCATCATTAAATATTTAAATACTGATATCATCGTAGCTTTGAACTTTGACAAAGAACAACAAAGATTGCCGTCGACGCACATTTATAATCTCCTTGTTATCGATTTGCATCGCTGGTTAAAGAGAGTTCGAGACACACCAGGTGACAGATGGCAATGTTTATATTATTTATCGACATATTCGGCATTTCATCGGAAGAAGCAATCTGCCGGTAAATGAACGAGAAGACCGATGGCCGCGACGCAGCAAATGTTTACCATTGTAGTTCTTCAAGTTTACGTCTATATATTTTATAATCCGTGATAGCATGCGTGGTGGGATTCTCGGCATTTGGAACCCTATGAATAAAATTAATACCTTTTTTACCTCTATTACACCTACATGGCTGATGGTTATGACAAATACATATTGAATTCATGTATGAAAAGATTTAAAGAAATGTCAATACACCACATACTAGAGTGTGTTTGCTGTCGTTGATAAGCTCATCAACAGCAGCCGTGGATCCAAGGATTAGCAACCAACAACGAAATCAGTACACCCCAGTTGACATGGGATCGAAACTAGAAATTATGCAGATAAAAAATCACAAATAAAATCAGCAGTTGTGTTTCGATATTTTGATTTTACAACAGAAATCGATATTTTGATCTGGCAACACAATCGATATTTAAACATTGGTAACGATTGGTAGCAATATTTTGAGAAAGATCTTTATAAACGATTCACGATTAGACTTTTAGCATCTCTACAATTATTCATGAAATGGTGACGATCGCTATCGATTTTTCTTATCAATGGCTTTGAAGATCGATGTATAGAAAATTGAAGAGAATTAACGAAATGGTTGGCCGGGACTCTATTTGAATGAACTTCATAATTAATAGTTAGTTAACTAGTTCTAGTAGGTCGTTGGATAACTCGTCTTCGGAAAATTGATGAATCCTATCATATTAAGGAGCCTTATAGTAACATCGCTTAACTATCGTGTGTTTTGTGAAGCATAACATCGTCATCAACGTCACCGTCGGGGCTAGTTTTGAATAGTTGCAACAACAACGCGGTCGTAGTTTGTATGATGTGATATGAGGGGCTTGGTGGCCTTACAGTGACCCTTTTTGCTTATTGAGTAGAACATCATGAGTTTAATCTCAAGCCCCTTCACATTCAAAATTCGTTAATTACTTTATTTGATAATGTAAATACATTGGAATACCCATTAGTGTATTGTAATAAAAGGAGCTTGTTTGCCTGGTTTGCTTACTGAGTAGAAGACAGTGTGTGCAAAACCACTTAACGCAAAGCGAACTACACGTAATAGACCGTGGAAAAGGGATATCCCTGATAATAAAAGCACAAGAAAACGTAGGATATAACAAAAGTTTGATTCGAGTGTTAACTGTACAAAGTACTGAAAAGGTATAATGAAAATTTGGTTCGCGCTACTTCGGAGCATCTTTGTTTTACTTTGTTAAAGTTGGCAATTGTCCACTGCAAAAACTATGGATGATTGTAACAAGATGATTAGTGCAGAAGGTAGATGTGTTGCTCTCTCCCACACTTCTCCTCAACACGTGCTTCGAGTCTGCTTAGTTTGATACTCCAAGTTGTTCAAGAAGTTGCCAAAACCTAATGGCACGCAACGGCTTCGTAAGTGCATCTGCTGTTATTTGCTCTGACGGACAGTACAACCATAGAGGTAACTCTAAGACCAGAAGGTCCCGAAGAATCGAGCTCAACTTTTTGGCTCAGCTCTGGTACTATCTTCGGTCCCAAGCTAATCGATGTACCCCTCGAAACATAGGAAAATCCACGAACCCCTCATTTTATCTGTCAAACTTTCATAACGAATCAAAACAAACATAGTGTAGTACTGGAATTTATACTAGAATGGGATACGTTAATCGATTTGCTTGGGACCAATAGGCTAGTCAAGTAGTGAGCCAATTTAAAATCGTTAGTTTCGTATTGATTGTTGGTACAACAGCTTCACCTCGTCTCGATCACACAAATCTCTGATGAAGTGTCGCCTTGTATCGATATGCTGAGTGTTTTGTAGCCCGTTCTGCCTGGACAAAACTAAGACAACTTCGGTTGTCCTCGAACACTGTAGTTGTTTCAAGCGGTTGTGCTCCAAAATCAGCCATAAATCTACGAAGCTAGCTAATTTCTTGACAGGCATCACTCAAAGAGATATATTCTGCCTCCATAGAAGACAGACTTACACAGGATTGCTGACGGCTGGCTCCGGCTATAGGTCCACCACCGAAAAAAAAAACAAATCTCGTTGTAGAGCGCCAGCTTGCCAGGTCGCCGGCCCAATTGGCGTCCGAGTAGCCGATGAGTTTCCATCCATCGTTACCAGGTCCAAACTTTAACTTAAGCGCTTTTGTCCCCTTAAGGTATCTGAGTACTTGCTTCACGGAACCGAATTTTGTTCATTTAAATCAAAAATATAAATGTTCATTATATAAACATATGAATAATTCAAAATAAATTAAAAACATATTTGCTACAAAAATATATACGTTTGAATTAAAGTCAAAAGCATGTTTATTTCAACAATATAGAATTTGGGTAAACGATTTTTAGCGTGCCCTGCCTTTTTTCCCCTTCTTGTTTACATTGGGAAAAAAATTGCCCCAGCTTTGCCAATCAACTGAAAACGGCACACCTAGGTACACGCTCGTTTATTTTTACTCTAAAGTGAGTAACTTCTACTCAGTTTGGTATTTTTATTCAAAATGTCAAAAACTGAGTAACATTAATTTAGCAAACTGAGTAACATTTACTCTGTTTATCTTAAATCAATGATTACTCAATTTAGAGTAACCATCCAAAAAATCACTCATCGTGCATTTGTCAAAGAGTTACAAAATGTTCGTAGTCCCCGTTTTTTCTTCAATCATGAAATTCCTATAGATATAATAATTTAAAATTGTAGAATCAACATCGACGAGCATTGCAGCATCTTCAGAAACCAACTATTTCGAAACCAAACAGGAACCATTGCAGAACAAAGAGGATGTGTGGATTTTGCAGCAGAAGGAAATTTTGGACCTGGCGAAAGAGGAACATTAGGCAAGATGCCAATCAACTATTGTGTAGGATCGGGAGACGTTCGAATGATCTCAATGTCTGGAGCAATTCAATCGCCAGCATTACTTTGCACTTCATACTCGACTTTATATCAACAAGCCAGAAGGTAGATTTCTTAAATCTGATTTTGTGAGCAATGATATGTATAGAAAGTTCGAATCAACTTTCAGAGGACTGATGTACCAATGTTCTCCATATGAGAAGTCTTTAAAATTAATGGTATCTTTGCAATGTAACGAGATGTAACCTTAATGTTATTATTTTATCTCTTAATAAATGTGTTTACTTTTCTCACATTCTCTAAATGTCAATTCAAATTACTCATTTTAAATACCGATATATTTTACAAGAACTGAGTAACATTCACTCAGTTTTGCTAATTTCCCGAAAACCGGAACTGAGTAGAAGTTACTCTGAATTTGACAAATGCATCCATTACTCAAAAGTGAGTAACTTGGGTTTACTCTCTTTAGAGTAGTTCCACTTTTACCGAAAGTGAGTGGATTTCTACTCACTTTAGAGTAAAAATGAATGAGCGTGTAAGTGTCTTAACAAAGTTCCAGCTCGATAAAACCGGAAGAACCCCACAGTATTGACGTCACTCTGTTGTTTCTGATGCCAATCCCTGGATCATCCTCCTCCACAACTGATGTCAGAAGAAAAACAAAAATCCTAAATGGATTTCGAATCTATTCCGGATCAACCGGGGCGGCGCCTCCTTCAACACCGAACGTATAAAGAGGCCGGTATGAGGATCAGCGTTAGAAACGACAAAACGACGCTAATATCACAAAGTTTCACTGGTTTTACTGAACTGGAACCTCCGGACACTCACCCCGACGGGTCTACGCATCTCGCACCAGGACCCCAACATCCAGAACCCACCCTTAATCGCACCCGAAAAAGAGCAGGAGTTTAGATGCCCTGTCTGCAGTTCGTTTTTTCATATCTTTGCAATCCATTTTTTTTGCTTTATCCTTAATGCTAATATAATTTAAAATTAAGTATGTTTCTTTCAAACATAAGAAGGATGTATAAAATAAACATATTTTTTTTGTTCGCATAGTTGTCAAACCAAACAAAAATATTCACGTTTATTTTCAACACGAATATTTTTAAAATAAACGTAACATTATTTTTATTTTAAACATTATTATCACATGACTTCAAACATGGAATACGTTTGAAATAAACCTTGTTTATTTTTGTGGCCAGAACAAACTGAGTATACGTTTAAATTTACCTCAAATATGTTTGTTTCAACGATATTTTTTTCTGCGTGTTGGTAGCTTTCCAATCCTGGTTTGTTGGTCCGTTAGCTTTCCGTACGAGAAAAGATACACTGACGGCCACGTCCGGTCTAGCGTTAACCGCGACATATAAAAGAGCAGCAACTAAACTTCGGTACAAGGTTATATTCGCAAACGGTTTGCTGTCACTTATGGACCTTGTGTAGCTAGCGTCCATTCACAGAACAGATAGGTAACATGGGAATCAGAAACGGAGGCATTTAAATTTCAATTGGTAGTGACACCTAGCGGTGGAGAGAATGCTTTTTACACTCAAAATTTATTTACACTTATACCACCTTTTAGCATTTATACCAAAGAAGAATACTAAGAGGAAACTGTCGGATGAAAAACTTTCTATTTTAGTGTCCTCTTTCACGGTTCCTTTCGTCCAATGAATACCCCCCGAATGCAAGGTAATTTAGTGGATTTGCTGCCCCCTCGGTAGAGATGAAATTTTGCGCTCTTTTTTATCAAAACAATCACACCAAAATCAGAGATGTCTCATTTTTTAATTACTCGATTAATAACTAATCGATTATTTTTTGTTCGCTGTGCTGTCATTTGTACTACAATGAGAGTACAGCACATGTTTGAAACGATGGTTGATGATCCTCTGGAGAAGTTAATGCTTATGTCGGCATGATATAACCGATAACAAATATTTAACTTTTCGGTTCGTTGATCGATTAATTGATTATTCGACCTTCTTACCAGCGATTCGGTGTGACTTTTCAATCTCAAACTACAAATTCCTTCCTCGAGCTAAATGTCATAGCCCAGGAAATGCTTCACCACTACAAGGTTGACTATGTCCAGCTCCTTCTTCAGCGCTTCGAATACATCATCAATCTTCGCTTGATTCTCACATCCAACCAAGAGGTCATCGACATAAACGATCAAGAAAATAGTGGTCTGCCCCTCATGTCGAACGTACAGGCAACTGTCGGACTTACATTTTTTTTCTCTTTATTATAGAGATTTTTAGCCATTGGCTAGTTCATCTCTTCGGACTTACATTGGTTGAAACCCATTTTGATGAGCACTGCATGGAGGGCACGGTTCCAGCATCGCACCGCTTTTTTGAGCCCGTAAATGCTTCTTTTAAGGCGACAAACGAACTCTTTCTTTCCTGAGGCTACATACCCTGGAGGCTAACGCATAAATATTTCTTCCTCCACCGTTCCATGTAAATAAGCCGTTTTGGCAAAAAAAATGCTTGAGGCTCATTTTGTTCTTTCCCGCTACTGCCAGTAGTGCGCGCAGGGTCTCATGACGAGTCACCGATGCAAAAACATCTAAATAGTCTACACCGTAGCGCTGGAAAAAAAAACCCTGTGCCACCTGTCTCGCTTTGTGCTTAACGATGTCTCCGCATTCATCTCGCTTAAGTTTAAACACCCATCGTGAACCTATTGCCTTCTTTCCATTTAGCAACGGAAAAAGTTCCCTTGTTGTGTTTTCTTCATGTGACCGCATTTCGGCGTCCAAGGCGTCTTTGTACTCCTTTACTTGGACTGCCTCGTGATAATCTGTGGGTTCTTCTGTCGCGCTTTTGGCAACACCCACCACATAGTCATCTAACCGGTGTGGTAGAACACCCCTTGTTCGTCTATCCTGTCGACGCAATCTTTGCTCCTCCTGCGCACGTTTGCCACTGGATCCTCGAGGATCATTCGAGCTGTCATCGGCGCTGACAAAACCATCAATCTCCGAATCGCTATTTCCATCACGAAAGGATGCTCCTGCTTCCGTTGTCTCATTCTGGTCCTCAGAGGTATTCAGTGGAATTTCGATTTCACATTCTGGATTTTCAACTGCGGATATCTCACTTTGTTGCTTCTGTATTTCCGTATCATCTTCAAACTCTAAAAACTTCGCATCCCGACTAACAGTTATGCGATTCGTGCAAGGGTCGAGGAAGTGATACCCTTTATGCTCCTCCGAATAACCGACAAATTTAGGTTTAACTGCCTTGTGATCCAGTTTAGAGCGCCTAGCATCCAGAACGCGTACGTATGCCGAGCACCCAAAAACTTTCAGGTGCTTTAAATCCGGTTTACTATTCACCCAGTATAGAATGGTAAAAATAGGCGAGATAACAACCAATTGAAGCGTTTGTTGTAATGCCATCTAGTATCAGTTTTTAAAAGCCATATATTATAGATATGATGATAGTACACGACTAGAAAATGGTTCCCAGTGACCAGTTCACTTTTTCTTACTTTTGATAGTTTGCCTCCTTTTTTTTTGCTTTATTAGAGAGATTTTTAGCCTTGGGCTGGTTCATCTCTTATGAGTTTGTCTCCTTTTTGCCTTCTAATGTTGCCAAAGAGTCGAGTTTCGAAAGCCTTTGGATACGGTTGTGTTTCAAGTTTGTTCTCAGTTTTGTGCGTGCATTCGCTTTCATAGTTTTCGGCTGCATTTGCCGGATTAGCGCTGGCACTCTGCCTCCCGGACGGTTATACGTGTGTGAGTGGTGGTTTTCTCTCTTTCGGAAGTTTTAGAATCGAGAAAGAAAACATGATTCATCATGTTTGCAAGCAACAGAAGATTTTATTTTTTCTCCCGGTCCAGAAATTTGTGGCATCGCGAGTGATAATTCAAATTTTAGTTTATTTACGCGGTGATGATGTTGGTTCACTCGCAACTATTTTTGAAAAAAAAATTAAGTGTTTTCGAACGAAAGTGTACCAAAAGTGCTTCTGAACGTGTTTCGTAGTTGGGTGTGATGAAATTCGTGCATTCCCGGTTGATTTTGGAAATCCGTATCACAAAATTGCCCACCGATTCCTTTTTTTTGCCGTTCGACGATGACGGGTGTGCTTTCGCGAGATCGAGTGACGTTTATTGGATCCGTTTCTTTGCACGGGTGTGTTTTTTTTGTAACTAGCGTAAAACGCTGTACAGACTTAGGGTTACCACATAGTACACAACTGAAAAGATTACACATATGATTTTTGTGGAAAAGAGTACAAAAGAGTACATAATTTCTTAGAATTAATGAAAACACAAAGTTAACATTTACAACATTTCTATTGTGATCAAGCATATGATTTTAAAAATACACACTCATAAAACCGTACAAAAAACTACCTTTTGTACTTGTCACTGCTTCTGACACTATCCAACAATGTTTTATTGTTTTCGATCATCTCATAAAATTGCATGCAATCCATCTTGTAATTGAATTTAACCATGATCAACGATTCAACAGATTTTGGCAGCAAACGGTTACGCTCATCCGACCAGTAGTTGTTCATGAAGCTGAACAGGCGCTCGATGTTCGCATTCTGGCTTGGTATTGCGAAAAAGAATTGCGCAATCTTGAGAAGTTCCGTACTAGCACTAGAAACAACGCTTTTGAAATATTTGGTCTATTTGTGAACTGCATGTAACTTCCTGAAATCCTCGTCATCGCCGCTGGATTCCAAGAATGAAGACAAATTCGACACTTGATCGAATAGCAAACTTTCGTTGATTTGGACATTTTTATCAGATAGGTACTCCAGTGATCCTGTGACGTCATCCCACTGCGGTAGTTTATCCAGAACCATCCATTCGAAAACTTTAAGCTCATTGAAGTGTTTCGCCTATTTATACAGATAGTCGATGCAGGTTTTGTACACTTGCACAAAGGAATTATAAATTTTTTCTGCAACGTATGATTTGAGGCTATCCCGCAGAATCTTCTTGACTTGCAGAGGTAGAAACTTCTGAGAAAATCTTTCCCCAAGTTGCTTTCGTACGTTCTCGATAACACAAACAGCTTCGATCAAACTGTTGTCTGCCGCCTCAATGCTTTGGATGTTAATGTGAAGCATTGACATTAGGGAGTGCACGAACCATAGGTATGCTTCATTGATTTCATCCTTGAAGAAATCCTCCAAAAGTTTTGGTGGGCTGTCGATCGAGTTGAAATAACTTTTGAGAGCCGGATAAAGATGAAGAATTCTCTCGACGGTAGGCATTAGAGAAAGCCACCTAGTTTTCGAGTGTTTCAGGACTTTCTTGTACTCGGTGTCAACAAAAGAACAGATTTTTTTTTTCAATTCTTCTGTTTGAACTGTGTATATCGAGAAATATCCGTAAACTTTCAAAACCAGAGCCTCAATATCTACATTCAAGCGATCAAATCCATGGCGAGCAGTATTATGCAACAGATGGGCAGGGCAACCGATCCCCACCAAATCACACTGAGTTACTTGTTTCATGTGATAATACACGTTATTATGCCCTGCACGATTGATGCCACCAAAATTTGTGGAGCAATTATCACCGCCAAATGCAATGCATTTGTTAAGCAAATCATGCTTCTTCAAATTTTTGGTCAGAATTCAGATATACGTACCGCTGTTTCATTCTCCAGAGACTCAAATGACAGCATTACATGTTGAATCCCCTTTGCTGGATGGAAGTACTGAACGAGCACCGGAAACATTTTGATCGATCCATGGTTGCTTCCATCGGTGCATGCTCCGATGTATGGAATATTCAATTCACGCATCTCATCCAGGCACATTTTGACGGAATGTGATCCCAATTCTACATTAACGATCGCCTCAGTTTTAGTCTTAGCACATTCAAATTTAACAGCAACCTCTGAGTCTAGAAATACCTTCTTGTACATTTTATTTCCACAATCACAGCTTAGGACACTGTAATTGTGTTGCACAGCATAGTAAGCCAACTTATGCCTTGTTCAGACTACAGAGTTAAAACATGTTATAGCGCTATCTTGATGGTGGTTTCTGTGTTGCAATTACAAACTCTTTCACTTACCGATCTTTAAAACTATGCAAGTTAAAAAGTAAATATTAGATTCGGACAAATAAAAGCAAATTCACATTGATATTCCCTCGAAGACAACAACATTTTTTAACGTGGCTGAACGTGGTAAACAAAACAAACAATTAAAAACCCGCGAGCGGACTGATTTGCGACAAGCTGTCAAACGAAGGGTGCTACTGCAATAAAAATTACAATTTACAATATTCTGAGGGGCAAGTGAAAGTGTTTTTGTTACAGGTGCTAGCCGTGCAAGCAAACCATATTTTTTTCGAAGCAATTCGCGACGTTTTCGTATCATGTCTTAATAAATGAACATTTATCTCATAAATTCGAGAGAAAATGTACTATTTGGGAAAAATAATGGCATATGTAGACTGAGAGAAAATATTTTTTTTTGCTAGGAGGGATGGAGACTAGAAAAAGAGTACAAACGGCATCATGTTGCAAAAAAGAATAGTACACGCAATTTTCCGCCAGAAAAGAGTAAGTACATGTACTCTAAAAGGAGTACGTGTGGTAACCCTATACAGACTGGAGAGTTATAACATGTTATAACGGTTGTCAAATAATTGCAACACAGAAACCACCATCAAGATAGCGCTATAACATGTTATAACAATGTAGTCTGAACGTACTATAAGCATAGAGGTAACTCTAAGACTAGTAGGTCCCGAAGAAACGTGCTCAACTTGTTGGCTCAGCTCTGGTACTATCTTCGGTCCCAAGCTAATCGATTCACCCCTCGAAACATAGGAAAATCGACAAACCCCTTATTTTATCTGTCAAACTTTCATAGCGAATCAAAACAAACATTGTGTAGTACTAGAATTTTGACTAGAATGTGGTACGTTAATCGTTTTGCTTGGGACCAATAGGCTAGTCAAGTAGTGAGCCAATTTAAAATCGTTAGTTTCGTATTGATTGTTGCTATAAGTGTGCCTGCGATTTGCATTGAGTGTCGGAGATGTGAGTAAGCTGAAGGATGTCTCGCTGGATACGCCCAAGACTGGACGGGCGGTAGTGGTGGCCGTGAAAGGTTCCTGGGGAAACCACTAGATGCCTCCCAGATGACCATGGCAATACAGGAAGTATTGCAACAAAGGTAATAGCTATTAGATTTTTTGCAAACAGTGACAGATAGCGGACATGAAGAACCAATGGAGGTGCCGGGCAAAGATGTTTATCCTAGACAAATGGTAAGTTACAGATTCGCTGTTGTCGTTGTCGTAGGCGCCGTCATAGTCGCTGTCGTAATCGCCGTCGTAGTCGTAGGCAGTACCGTTAGTATATTTAAAATTACCCATCAACCGCTGAAAATATGAATTATCGCGTATTTCTGTTGTTCATTACATGCCAAGTGAAATTCGAGAACGTAATTTCATTTGAATAGCTTGTTTAACCAGGTCTTAAAAATCGTCACGTCGGTCATAGCTTGTTATGATTGCCTGAACCATGCGTAAAGAGAAAATCGAAACATTGAACGTCGCGTGAAAGTGGATCTTAATGAAGGCCTAAGTACTCTTTCGTAGCTTTTAGTTTTAGGATTCAAAGATCGTCGGTTGCAGTGGCTTGCTTACTGAGCAGAAAAACACGGTTCCAGGTCCTTTCATATTAAAAATGTATGGTTAGATCGCTTGTTTAACGTGTACTTTGTAAAACTTTTCGGTGTCGTCGGTGCCGGGTTTGAATAGTTATAAAAACTTGAGTAACGCTACAATGTGATATGAGGGGCTCGGTGGCCTTAGAGCAACCGGTTTTGCTTACTGAGCAGAACATCATGAGTCTAATCTCAAGCCCATCCACATTCAAGATTCTTCAATCGTTTTATTTGTTAACATGACTACATGGTAATAACAGCAACTCGATGATTAAAAAGGGGCTCGTCAGCCTAGTGGCAAACGTTTTTGCTTACTGAGCAGAAAACCGTGGGTTCAATCCCAAGCTCCTTCGTGTTGTATGATGGTTAGGACATCAATTCCGCTTATCGTTTACCAAAACGAACCCTGCTGCAAACCCAACCCTATTACCACATAACATGTGTGGAACTTCATGCAAAACTGCTGACTAAAAGTTGACCCCTTTTTTGTGTTTCCTCAGTGGTATAACTGGTATAGTTGGAGATCGATCTGCCAAAATTAAATTTTTGTGATTCGACACTGAGTCTTCATATGGGCCAATGTCGGAAACATAAGCAATGGCTCAATGGCCTCTTTTGTATATATCTTGTAATTCAAAGTCAATCCATGTAACCTAGCAATTCTATCAGTTATGGGGACTATATACTACTACTATGGTATATACACAAACATCGTGGTGGCTTACTTGCGCGAGTTTTCATTCTCAGGTTCAGTTGTGACAGATCTGGGAGGATTCTACCCAAATTGAAGTAGTTTTGAAATAACGTGTAAGTATTGACGCTGACGGTGGCTTTCTAGCTCGTTACTCCTATTAGGTTTTGCACCGTCGGGGTTAACCTCAATCTGATGACAGTTCAGTGGTACTGTTTACGTGGACTTAGTCGTTTTTTTCTTGGGTAGATTTTCTCGATAATTTTTCAGACTGCAGTGAGATGTAAACCACACTTCTGCATTGTCCACGAGCAACATGTTTTCACCGCGCTGTTCCTCGACAATTTTCAAGTTAAAATTCAGAAATTTTAGAATTTGTTTTTTCGAA
The DNA here is from genome assembly GCF_037179485.1 of Ochlerotatus camptorhynchus. Classification (NCBI taxonomy): domain Eukaryota; kingdom Metazoa; phylum Arthropoda; class Insecta; order Diptera; family Culicidae; genus Ochlerotatus; species Ochlerotatus camptorhynchus. The sequence continues at coordinate 27,130 of NW_027041466.1, forward strand.
AAAACGACTAAGTGCTTGTAAACAGTACCACTGAACTGTCAAAAAGGTTCAGCCTATTAACACTGAGTTCATTTGTGACGTCACGCTGCAGTACCTAATTAGGTTTTGCACCGTCGGGGTTAACCTCAATCTGATGACAGTTTAGTGGTACTGTTTACGTGGACTTAGCCGATTTTTTCTTGGGTGGATTTTCTCGATAATTTTTTTTTTCGAAAAAACGACTAAGTGCTTGTAAACAGTACCACTGAACTGTCAAAAAGGTTCAGCCGATTAACACTGAGTTCATTCGTGACGTCACGCTGCAGAACCTAATTAGGTTCTGCAGCGTGACGTCTAAATGAACTCAGTGTAAATCGGCTGAACCTTTTTGACAGTTCAGTGGTACTGTTTACAAGCACTTAGTCGTTTTTTCGAAAAAAAATTTCTAAAATTTCTGAACATTGCAGAAATGTGGTTTACATCTCACTGCAGTCTGAAAAATTATCGAGAAAATCCACCCAAGAAAAAATCGGCTAAGTCCACGTAAGCAGTACCACTAAACTGTCATCAGATTGAGGTTAACCCCGACGGTGCAAAACCTAATTAGGTACTGCAGCGTGACGTCACAAATGAACTCAGTGTTAGCCGGCTGAACCTTTTTGACAGTTCAGTGGTACTGTTTGCAAGCACTTAGTCGTTTTTTCGAAAAATATATATTTTAAAATTTCCGTATTTTAACTTGAAAATTTTCGAGGAAATGCGTGGTGAAAGGATGTTGCTCGTGGACATTGCAAAAGTGTGGTTTACATCTCACTGCTATCTGAAAAATTATCAAAAAAAATCTACCCAAGAAAAAATCGACTAAGTCCACGTAAACAGTACCACTGAACCACTGACAAACAGACATAACACATTGAATATTTCTCATTGTAAAACATCGTCGTTAAAACATTACCGCCATCTGTTGAGTACACTGTGGTGGGTATTACGCTGAACAGATGGCGGTAGTGTGTAAACGTCAAACGCAAGGGAATTGACTATGCGCGCCACAGGTGGCGGTACTACCAACTAAGATACTTTTAAATTGACCGATAAATGCTTGTTCGATGAACATCTTGCGAGTGTTATGTCTGTGACTGAACTGTCATCAGATTGAGGTTAACCCCGACGGTGCAAAACCTAATAGACGAGTGCACGGATGGATTTGAGTTCACTCACTCGACAAAAAGTGACACAACAGCGGGGCCCTGTTTACAAAAAATGAACACATGAATAACGCTCGCGTAACATTTAAAAAGGTCCTATCAACTATTGCACACAATTTGCTAGTTAATTTTCACGAGAACCTAAGTACGGCCACGCATACCAAAAATACAATCGAGAAGGGAGGAATTTCTCCTACCCGATGGTGTTGTTAGGCTCTGAACCATTTGGCGATTTTTTTAAACTATTTGTTAAAATTTGACAGATGGAAAGTTATCGATGAACCCTGCTATCCGAGCATGGTTATTTCTGACAGACAAGAAGTTAAATTTTGACAACGGTGGGTCGAAAACCGGTCGATCGATAGCGCGGGGATTTTCGAACATAGAAAATAACTTTCGAAATGTCACTTTTAATCACGAGTTAAATTTAACTTGGCAAATGGTTCACAGCCTTAGTATGCGTAGGCGTATTCGGTTCGCGTGAAAAGGGCTTAACAAGTTTTGTGTACAAAAGTGTATACGCCCGTTTCAAATATTACGCGAGCATTATTAATGTGTTCATTTTTAATAAACAGGGCCCCGCTGTTGTGTCACTTTTTATCGATTGAGTGCACTCAAATTCATCAGTGCACTCGTCTATAGGCAGCCCAGTGGCAGGCGCTTAGGCAACATATTATACGGTGACAGCGGGCCCAGCACAGCAAAATAAATGATTTGAGCCCGGGACATGCTGCCTACTGTCAAACGCTGCTGTTGGTAAAGGCCTTGTCACTGGCCTGTCTATATGGTACACAGGGCCATTCAGAACGACTCAAGTTGACTCAATTTCGGCAAAACTGGATTTAGTTAAAAGTGAGTTGAATATTCCGGGCCGTGAAAGACCAGGAAAAACTTCTCGAATATGAGGAAAATCCATGAAAATTTTACTCTGCTGGATCAGATGCTTTACCACCTATATTTCTACATTTTCTGTCGTAGGAGTTAGTAAGAGCTTTATTGATTCCTCGCCGATAGCTTGAATTAGCCGGACGTATTTTGTTCGTGTCTCCGTTGCGGGTATTGGTTTCGTAGCCGGTGAAGTTTTTTCCCCACCCAGTTTTTTTTTATATCGCGCGTTACTACATACCGTGGACGAAGTTCAGTGCCCAAGGCAACCACAGTCAGCAGAGGAAGTAGCCACCTTTATGGGGTGTTTACATCTGTGCGGATTAACTCGCGCTAGTGTACTCGCTAACTAGCACGAATTTCAGTTGCTCCTGGAATTTCATGCTGGTAGACGCTGATGCCCTGTTTGTATTATGCTAGTGAGCTTTTTTGCTAGCAGCTAGCTCATTAGCGCTAGTGAAATAGCATAAGTGTAAACACCCCATTAGCGACGCTATCCAGCTTTCCATGCTCAGTAATGGCGGCCTGTTTGTATGAATAAATGTATCCTTCACTGTGCTTTTTGACACTAACTGGAGGGCGTATGTTGTTCCATTTTCTACTGTTCCTGGGAGAGGGAAAGGGAAGGGGTTGAAATTCGAACATCCAGATAGTGTCAAAAAGCACAGTGAAGGATACATTTATTCATACAAACAGGCCGCCATTACCGAACATGGAAAGCTGGATAGGTGAACTATTCATCATTGCCGCATAATCTCACCATCATTATCTCATTACTACTCAAAAGCAGCACACATATTTATGCATTTATGAGTAACAAATATTCATAAAAGGTGTAAAAAATACACACATTTTAGGTGTAGTCCCGTTATAGCCGAATATGCATACTTTATAGTCAAAATTGAATCCTTTATAGTCATGTTTGCGTATTTTGCGGTTTCCGTGCAAGCAACAAAAAGCAAGCAGCAAACGGAGTGGCTGAACCAACTCACACTGCCGGCGCCGTATAAGTATACTATACAATACTCTAGCCCAATTGCCTCGATTTTGTTATAAAATTTTGCTCGTGGCTTTGCCCTCTTCCCTGATAGGGTTGTCAAGGTGACCAGTGAACCGGGAAATCGGGAAAACCGGGGAAAAACCGGGAATTCTAAATCACCGGGAAAAAACCGGGAAAAAGTCGGGAAATTTGATAAAACATCGGGAAAAATATTACATCAGCAACATGCACGGCTAACTCATAGCACCCCACTTTTTACGATACTGAGTTATTTTTCCTATAGGGAGGAAATTCTCTGAGTCATTTTGAAACCTCCTCTGAGTTAAACTGGTTAACCGTGTGTTTTTATTCTCTTTTAGCTTTCGACTTCCAGGGTAAACCCGTTCGGATTGACTGTTCCTTTTTTCATTCGTTCCCATTATGTACTCTGTTGCGAGTGGCTGCCTGACAACGACAGCGGTGTGAAAGGTCGATGTGTGAAATCTACAGGTGAGGCAGAAGGAAACTAGTCGACTCTTTCATTCTCCCGGTGTTCTTATATCTGAGTAGCACACTTTCATCACAATAAGTTACAGCAACTTGTTTATGACTGAAATAAGTCGTATATAAGTTTCTACAATTGATTTGTAACAAGCGTGCTGCTAGGGTACATGATTCGACGTGACGTCACATAACACCGAGAGAATGAAAGAGTCGACCACCTCTCTTCTGCCTCACCTATGTATACCGTACATCGCATCGGTGGTAGTGTATACTATAGTCAGAAAAGCATAAAAATGGAAAAATGTCTACAACATTTTCTTCAAAATACAAGGAATTATGCCCATGGTGTGCTGCTGATGCTAAAGATAAAAAATCTGCGAGATGCGTGTGGTGCGATAAATCCTTCAGGATCGACACCATGGGAAAAGTGGCGTTCTCAAGTCATGAGAAAGGGAAAAAGCATCAACAAGAATTGAAAACTCATAGCACCAATGTATCCTTGAGTGCATTCACAGTTGCTACTGGCGGTGAGCCACCGATTATCGGTAAGTGCCAAATTTAAATTAATGTGCTTCCAGTGTAGATCATGGTACTACATTATTACTACTGAATGTTAAGGGGTTACGCCTACCTGCAAACTTTCAAAAAATCGATTTTTTTTTATTGTCCTAATCGAAAGTATATAAAGTCAAGAATATTTCCTCAGAAGATCAAGTTGATCCGATGAAAATTGTGAAAGTTATGCGACGTACAAAAATATTCACTTATAGTGGACTAAACCCAACTTGAAACTTTAAACGCGATTATCTCGGAATCATATTTTCAAAACCGGTGCCAAAAATTTCTCGAAATGTATACATTCGATTCGTCCGATTCGTTTTGATTTCTGTTCAGTGCTATTTTGTGCTGTCCACGATCGTTCGGATTTCGTCTATAATTTAATTTCGATTTTTTACAGCCGATCAAAGACAAATTTTAAGGATCAAAAATCGGTACTTCAACTTTGCAAGGCCGCCATTTTGTCAAAAAAATTAAAAAAAAAACCGAATGATCAAGGACTAGTTTAACACATGCTTAACGATTTGGCATGGTTTTTTTTTTATTTCAGATGATTACATCACAAACCGTAGTTGGCACCGCAAAAAGCGTTTTTCAGAACATCGTCCACGGGGAGCAGCCGTGTGGGGCATCAGGACCTCGTTTTTACAGCATCGACTGATAAATGTACCATTTAATGTGTGTTCAATAAACGGCAGAAAACCGATTTTCAATATGTTGCGTCGTTTTCGGTCTTGCAGGTAGGCGTAACCCCTTAAGTACAATACGCACTCCTGCCAATCGATTGACTGATGGTTAAAGCAATGATTTACTTTAATTTTCTGAACCTTAACACCACACGACACCACAAAACTCGTGGAACCTGTCCCTCTCATGAGTGCCAAACTTGATAACGTTACTCCAAATGCTTCAGGTGTTATGTCCAAGTATTTTCTCAACAAGAAAGTTACTACGGCTGAAATTTTGTGGTCCTTGGAAACTGTTATGACTCACAACTCGTATCGGGGAGCTGGAGATCAGGTTGATTTGTTCCGGTTGATGTTTCAAGATAGCGATATTGTATCTAAGCTCGAATGGGTCAGACAAAGATCAGCTATCTTATTACTCATGGATTAGCACCGTATTTTTCTGACAACTTGCTGAAGAAGATTGAGGTCTGTTCTGACATTGTAATTGGATTTGATGAAACGTTGAACAAGATTTCGCAGCGTCAGCAACTAGATTTTGGCATACGATTCTGGTGTGAAGAAACCCAGTGTGTCGCTAGTAGATATGTGGGTTCTGTGTTTCTTTCATCAATGCGAGCAAAGGATCTGTTAAAAGGATTGAAAGATTGTTTTTCTGCCAATCCTAGTTTGATCGGAAAAACAATTCAAATATCAATGGACGGTCCTAACGTCAACTTATGCCTGCATCACGAATTGAATGAGGAATTGAAGGAACTGTGGGGTACGAATTTCAGCTTGTTGAACATCGGGAGTTGTGGCCTCCATGTCGTACACAACGCTTTCAAGAACGGGATGAAAAAAACAGAGTGGTGCATTGATGATTTCTTGTTTGCTGTGTATAACTTGTTTAAAAACGTGTCATTACGTCGTGCGGATTTCACTGCCGTTACTGGATCGAATGTATTCCCCTTCAAATTTTGTGCGGTTAGATGGGTGGAGAACCAAGGTGTGGCAAAAAGAGCCAATGATATGTTTCCGTGTTTGAAGAAATACGTACGCGCTGTGAAGAACCAAAACGACAAAAAACTCATAGAATCGAGCACTGATTATAAGAGAAGCTTTACGACAGTGGTGAAATCTAAAGCATTCGAGACAGTAGCAATTACTGCAGCTGCAAGTGTGGAACCTTTTTTAAAGGGGTTTCAATCAGAATCTCCAATGGCTCCTTTTTTATATGACGACCTTAAGGATCTTCTGAGATTGACAATGGAAAAGGCTTTAAAACCAGAAGCAATTAAAGGTAAATCAAAAGCGCTTTCTGAAAAATCTCTGTAGGCATGAGAGAAATATATAAATACTTAAATATGAATTCAAATACAAATAATAATAAAAATATACATCTATAAATAATTATATATAAATATACATACAAATAATAATACATATATAAATAATAATAATCAGCAAACAAATAACAAAATAAAGTGAGAAATACCAATGCAGTTCTAGTAGATTATATAGCAAATTAAAAATATGTAAAAGATTTAAGTTTACTCCCTTTTGAAAAGTCGAAAATAAATTGGTTAGAATGCGTTCAATTTTGAAGCAGATACTAAAAAAAAATATTTCTGAGATCTCAGCAAGCAGTTGTAAAAAAATAAAAAATAGGATCAGTTTTCAGACTATTGTAGTAACGAGTGGATCGAAAACAGCGAACAAAATGAAGAGAGGCGAGAAATCCGACAGCAACTATCCCCAGTTGACTACAATATGTTTTTAACGAGTTTCAGATGACCATCCCATGCCGGAACAAGTACAAAGTATGCACTGGAAGAACTAAGCAAGACAATGTAATTGATTCAACATCTCGATAACAACGTTCTCAAGCACAGCAAAGCTTAATGTGCCACAGGAGAGACCGAAGCTGAAATCAGTTCGAAATTCGTTTGTGGTTCCAACCGCCATCCTTCCTCGGAGATCTACAGTTCTCGGAACTGATGTACAGTTCTCGGAACAGATAATAGTCCAAAACTACACCGAACAAACACTCACACCCTGATCAGCCGGCATAAGGACCCCCCAAGTGATGCTAAAACTTGCAACATTGCTAATAGCAAAATGCATCGGTGGGCGGTGTCTTCGCCAGTATTGGGGAAACAATGTGGGCAAACTTTGGCATTGTGGTTTGCAGATATGTCCGACGCAAACCTTGTCAGCTTAAAGCCACATTTGCGACAAGCAACTTTCCTAATCTGTTGATGACTTCCGAGCAGGCGTCGTCATCATCCTCGGAGATTACACATATTTAATCAAATACAGCGCCCATCACCGTGGAAGGAAGTAACGAGTGGAATTTAATTCGCTTTGTGATTAATCACACGTCACATTGAAATTCTCGGTAGCAGCTGCTGTAATCGAGTCGAATCGAGATCAGGCGAGAATTTTCCGCGAAAACGCAGACGTAATAAGCACTGATGTTGAACAAGAAGCTTTCTTCCTGATAAGTGGTTGTTTGGGTTACTATTTAACCTCATTTCACCTGTGAGAGCACTGAGAACAAACACAGAATGTGTCTTTCATATGATGGCGAGTTGATGCAGGGTGGACCATGTAACCATTAGCTTCCAACAAGAGCGAGATGATTGCTCGGTCGGTCTGGAGTAACCTTCCATTCAAAGGGGGCCAAGCTCTGCGAAAACATATGTTTACAGTATCTAATCGTTCATATTTAATTATTTATATATTTCTCTCATGCCTACAATCTCTTGACGAACATAATTTTCTCCCGTCTTCCAAAATTGACATTGGTTTCGCTACAAAAGCTGCTCTAACATCAATCGGAAATAAAGAGAAGGAAACAATTTCTGAACAAAAGTATTTACTATTTCGTAACGAGTGCAAGGCATTTTACAAAGGATTAATTGAAAAAAAAAATTGTTGAACGATTTCCATTGGGTTATCCGTTAACGAGATATGTATCTTGTCTCAACCCACAGATTTTGAACAGTTCATTCGATATTTGTAAAAAAACGATTAGATCTCTGTCTAGAGCATCTTGTGGCGAGAAACCATCAATCTGATACAGTAGCAGACAAAGTAAAGCAAGAATTCTCGCTGCTTTCTAATGTCGTTTTCGTTTTTGCGGTGTAGCTACACCGGTGCTACACTGCCGTACACCGAAATATTTTAGGGTGTGGATATAGGATGCACCTTTGTTTACAAACAAATGATGTTGAGCTGTCAAAGACTCGCGCTTATTCCTGCTTACACTACACCAGTGCTACACCGCAAAAACGAAAACGACATAAGTTGCCAACAACGAAAGCTGCTGCTGCCAGTTATCGGAGACAACACACTCGATTGGATGAGTTTTAGATGGATACAGTCAAAAGCTCGCCTGCAGAGTTGCCTAACTTCGTAAACTTCGTGAAAAAAATGTTGATTATCAGCCACGGAAACGCCACTCTCGAAAGAGGATTTTCGGTTAACATGGAGTGCCTTGTAGTCAACCAGTTGGAAGTAAGCCTCGTCGCGCAGCGCGTTGTGTACGATGTAGTGTTGAAAACAGATGGAGTTTTTAAGATCACCATCAACAAGTCAATGATGCACTACGCTCGGAATGCGTATGAACGGTACAAAGACTTTAAGGAACATCTGAAGGCCGAAAACACGGAAATTGAAAAGGAGAAGCAAAGAAAACGAGAAGCAACCCGGCTTATGAAGGAGCTCGAGACCAAAAAAGCACGTTTATTGGCGGATGCTCAGCGAGAGGCGGCTCTGATCGATAAGCGTCTGAAGAATATGCTTCATTAACTTCACTGTAAGTTTTTATTTTTGGTTTGAAAAAGATTCGGTCCTTGTATCTGGTATACATTTCCACAAATACACAATTTTGCTATCTTGAAATTCGATTTATTTCTTTTTCAATTGTATATTGGACATACCGGGAAAAAACCGAGAAATCGCTAATCATCTTTTGCTGGTCACCATGGGTTGTGAGGGCTATAGTGGTGCAACTTCCTGTAGTATTTTTTTATATTTTGTTTTGTTTTGTTTGGTTGCTCATACACTGGGCAACAAAATATTCACAACTAGTAGGCAATTGAATTAATTTGTGAAGGTTTTTTAAAGGTATTTCTTTTCTCTTTAAGCGGTTGTGCACCGCATTTGCGCAACACTTATAGCATACGGGGGGTATTCATTGGATGAAAGGGACCGTGAAAGAGGACACTAAAATAGAAAGTTTTTCTTCCGACAGTTTCATCTTAGTATTCATCTTTGCTTATAGTGTATTCGGATACGTATGTTGCGTGAACTAGATACTACCAACCGTCTTCGAAAGGACCATGGGTTGTCTTTTTTCGGCCTAAAAATAAACCTCCCAAGTAACCATCAACCTCGCTAATCGCCCTTTTTGCAATATAAAGCTGATATACGGCTGATAAAAAGTATGGAAGCCCTATATTAACCTTATATTGCACAAAGGGCGATTATCGGGCTATTAGCGGGCTTCGTGGTTACTTGGGCTTTGAAAACTCAGTGTCAATATAGACTTGCTGCGTAAGTATCCGGGAATCTTGGTACATAAGGAGAGTTTCAACAAACTGCGTGTAGAAGCACCGATTTATGAAGCAGCAATAAAATTGCTGAGCACGAGCTGTTTAGTGTTGAGCATAACATCTACATCCCTTCTTGAGATGAGGAGATAGAAGGCGGGGTCTACGACACGAGTCTGAGTGTAGGGGACTTAAAACGAGCAACGGGTTGCTTCAAAAACTCAAAAATTGGAGACCAGGTACAGATACTGGATGTCAGGCAACTGCATTCAGTATCTTTGCAAGATAGCAAGAAAGTTTATCAGCATTTAAAATCGTTTCGGGTGACTTTCGCTGGATCAGTTCTCCCAAACATTGTGTGGTGTTCCGGTGCGGTTGTTTGTACAGAGGGTATATAATTGTCGGTCATATTTTCGATTTTGTCAGCTGAAGAATCGGACTCTGACTCATCCGATGAGGGTGACTCTTCCTGGCTGCAGGACAGTATGGAATTCATATTAAATATGTTCAACATACAAGACCCTCTTAGAAGCTTAGTTTCTGCCTTTCTTCCAATATTAGAAACATATCTCATATCTAAAGCAATTTACTGTTTCATGGCCCCTCCTTGCATCAATCATATCTTTCGATGGATAATTCATCGAACGAGGTCGAAGATATGATCACTGTGCTACAGTGTAACTGCCGTAGTCTAGTGCCTAAACTAGACTCGTTCAAATTATTACTTCACAATTCTGATTGTGATATATTTGCTTTCTGCGAAACATGGCTTTCGTCCGATAAAGAACTCAACTTCCTTGATTTTAACATTAATCGCCTGGATAGAGACGATTCTTATGGAGGAGCACTTTTAGGGATCAAAAAGTGCTACCTGTCACGGAAACGAATTTTGTTCATTTAAATCAAAATGTGTGTCCGTCGTTTGGCATCCTCACCATGTCACGTGGTGCCTAAGGATCGAACGGGTTCAGAAACGGTTCATTCGTCTGGCACTGAGAAACTTGCCGTGGAGTGATCCTGACAATTTGCCGCCGTATCCTGATAGATGCCGACTATTGGGCTTAGACACACTGGAACAACGACGGAAAGTACAGCAATCGTTGCTTATTGCTAAGCTGTTGAATGGTGAAACTGATGCCCCCGACCTGCTTGCGATGTTGAACTTTCGTGTGCCGAGCAAATCTCTTCGGAATACAACGCTACTGCAACCAAGTTTTCACCGAACCATGTTTGGGAACAACGAACCAATCTCAGCGTGTATTCGTGCGTTTACGGCTGTCGAAGAGTTTTTCGAGTTCAATGAACCAACCGAACGTTTTGCAAATCGGATTAGGTCTGTGTTAAATTAACTCTAATATATTCATTAAGACTAAATTGTCAGATGAATTATTTTAAATACAAATACAAATACAAATACAAATATTGGCCCTGAGAACCCTATGTGCTGCCGCAGGCAGGTATTTTTCCTTCAACCAAAATTTATTTCCAACGTGCCCTCATGTACATTCAGTCAATATCATGTACGACCGAGCCTGAAAGCTTTTTTTTTCCCTTTGATTTGTTTTCCGTCGATCTTGTTTTCCGTGCTGAGCACCAATGCTACCGACGCCAGGGAGGCAGCTCCCACACCTGGACCCTACCTATCGACTCATCTACTAATGAACCGGGGACCAACGGCTTTATGGTACGTTCAGACTACAGAGAGGTTTCTGTGTTGCAATTATTTGACAACCGTTATAACGTGTTATAACTCTCCAGTCTGTACAGCGTTTTACTTACGTGATCAGAGATGTTATGCCTCAGAACATCCCGGCAGCGCCTGCTGGGGTGATAGGTAATCACGCTTACCACTACACCACCGGCGCCGCTAAGCCTGAAAGCTGCAGCGATCGGAACTGCCGGTGGAAACTCCGATTATCAAATCACCGGCTCGATCACCAGCTCTTGAGTCAGCATCAACTATTCCATCGTGCTGGAGTCAAAAAACGTCGAGCCACTGCGCCAGGAATATCAAAAGGCAAGCTATTTTTTTTTCCTTTGGTTTGTTTTTTCCGTCGATCTTGTTTTCCGTGCTGAGCACCAATGCTACCGACGTGCCAGGAAGGCAGCTCCCACACCTGGACCTTACCTATCGACCCATCAACTCATGAACCGGGGACCAACGGCTTTACTTCCCATCCAAAGGAAGGCGTGATCAGAGATGTTATGCCTCAGAACATCCCGGCGGCGCCGACTGGGATTGAACCCAGGCCTGCTGGGGTGAGAGGTAATCACGCTTACCTCTACACCACCGGCGCCGTTAAAAGGCAAGCTATGGGCATGCAATTGAACTACGTACTTGCGGCTTGCTGAAGCGGGTTTCCTTTTTATTTGAACTTGAACTTTTACACAAGGGACCGGACGAAGAGTACCAACACCCGGCTGATTTGTATCGTCATTTGAAGAAACTGTTCGCAACGATACTGTTGACCTGTTGACCTGTTGACGACGAGGTTGACGATATGCGCAAAAAACCGACTACCTGCTTGCAAAAGATTTCTAGCCCATTTATAACCATAACCATTGTATTCAATAAGAGAAATGCCGCTATGCTGAGGTATAAAAAATTAAGTTTTTTAGATAACTATCGAATTTCATGTATTTTGAATATGAATATATTTGAAATAAACGTAACTTTATATTTATTTTAAACATTGGTTTCACATGACTTTTAACATGGAACACGTTTGAAATCAACCTAATTTATTTTTGTGGCCAGAACAAACTGAGTTTACGTTTAAATTTACCTTAAATATGTTTGTTTCGATGATAGATTTCTCTGTGTGTTTCTACAAAACTTCACTTCCTGCTCTATCAAGCGTCGAAATCGTCGCTTGCCAAATAAATGTGAAGAACAAACACCTTATATGACCTGGGTGATATGAACTCCCATGGTACTAGGTGGGGCGATCTATACGATGACAATTAGGTACTGCAGCGTGACGTCATAAATGAACTCAGTGTTAATCGGCTGAACCTTTTTGACAGTTCAGTGGTACTGTTTACAAGCACTTAGTCCTTTTTTCGAAAAAAAAAATTCTAAAATTTTCGAATTTTAACTTAAAAATTGTCGAGGAACAGCGCGTTGAAAGGATGTTGCTCGTGGACATTGCAGAAGTGTGGTTTACATCTCACTGCAGTCTGAAAAATTATCGAGAAAATCCACCCAAGAAAACATTGACTAAGTCCACGTAAACAGTACCACTGAACTGTCATCAGATTGAGATTAACCCCGACGGTGCAAAACCTAATAGAGCGGCTATTTTTTACGATTTATGTGACGATTTCAACTTGTCTATTGTCTAACTTTTTAACCGTTGGGTAGAATTTAATGAAAATTTGGGTGGATTTAGTTCATAGTGCATTATTTACATCCTGCAAGTTTTAAAGTCCTGTGATCAAAACTCGCGGAAATGGAGTCAAAAGAACAGCTCGTGCGTGATAAAATCTTGCGCATTCATCACGAGAACAAGGATCTCTCGCATCGTTCCATCGCTAAAACGTTGGGAATCGCGAATTCCACGGTGTCGCGAGTGATTAAGCGGTTCGAGGAACGGTTGACCACCGATCGGAAGCCCAGAAGTGAAGGAAAAAGTATTCCGTACAACACCAAAAGTCACAACCGCGTAGTTGGGGCCTTCAACCGAAATCCGAACGCCTCCGTTAGGGATGTGGCTAAGAAGCTGCACCTAAGCCGAAGTTTTGTCCAGAAGGCCAAAACTAAGGCTGGGCTTCGAACGTTCAAGGTACAAAAGGCCCCTAATCGCGACGAGAAGCAGAACAAGTCCGCCAAAACCCGTGCCAGGAAGTTGTACCTCAACATGCTGACGAAAGTTGAATGCTGCATCATGGACGACGAAACATATGTGAAGGCCGACTTCAAACAGATCCCCGGCAACCTGTTTTTCACGGCCAAGGATAAGTTCAGCGTTCCGGAGCATGTCCGCACTCAGAAGATGTCCAAATTTGCGAAGAAATTCCTGGTTTGGCAAGCCATCTGCACGTGCGGGAAGCGGAGTGCACCTTTCGTGACCCAGGACACGATGAACGGACAGGTGTACATAAAAGAGTGCCTCCAGAAGCGGCTGCTTCCTCTCCTGAAGGCCCACAACGTCCCAACAATCTTCTGGACGGATTTGGCCTCATGCCACTACTCCAAGGACGTGCTGAAGTGGTATGCGGACAATAAGGTAAATTTCGTGCCGAAAATGTTCAACCCTCCCAACACTCCGGAGCTCCGCCCCATCGAGAAGTACTGGGCGATTATGAAGCAGCACCTTCTTAAACGACCTAAGGTAGTGAAGACAGTCGAGGAACTGAAGAAAGTATGGGTTTACATGCAAAAAACGGTTGATTCACAGGTTGTGCAGAATCTTATGGCCGGGGTTAAGGCCAAGGTGCGGGCATTTGCGTATGGACTGTAAATAAAATACGAGTAAAATGGTAAAATGAAGTTTAATAGTTATTTCTCAATCCCTGAAAATTTGATGGCAATCGGATGAAAACTCGAATTTTGCGAATCAATTTTGTGTGTGGCAATTTCATCATGGACACCCTTTATGTTGAAAAATCTGATGCTTTTAAAGCTTTTCGTAGACATACACATACTTCGAGGAATATTCAAAGCTTGAGATAAAGCTGACATAATTAATCAAAGCTTAAAAAAAGGGGATTCTCACAAGAAACCTCAATGAACACCTCGTGGAGGGTGGCTCGTTTCTAATGAGAGTGAAGAATACTCCAACCGATGGATATTACATTTCGCTGAAAAGGTTTGTCAGGACTCAGTTCCAGCACAACATATGCTTCGAGAAGCGTCTTCGAGCGGCGGCTCTCTGGATAGACCATTCACAATGCTGGAATTCTCTATGGCTCTTCTTTCATCGAACAACTCCTCACCGGGAAGCGATATAATTAAATTCAATCTTCTGATAAATCTCCCAGATATCGCTAAAAGACGCTTACCAGACTTATTCAATTCTTCACTAGAAAACAACATTGTACCGCCTGAATGGAGACAGGTCAAAGTAATAGCCATCAAAAAACCCGCCAAACCAGCGACTGACCATAACTCATACCGTCAGATTGCTGTGCTTTCGTGCATTAGGAAATTGTTGGAGAAAATAAAGCTTCGGAGATTCGATCAGTGGGTTGGAGCAAATAACTTGCTATCAAATACGAAGTTTGGTTTCCGCAATAGCAAAGGAACAAACGATTATCTAGCGCTGCTTTCCACAAATATTCAACTGGCTTTTGCGCACAAGAAGCAATTGGCTTCAGTATTCTTGGACATTAAGGGGGCTTTTGATTCAGTTTCCATTGAAATTCTGTTGGACAATCTGCACAGATGTGGACTTTCTGGCATTTTAAATAATTTCTTGTACAATTTTCTGTCAGAAAAGCAAATGAACTTTTCCCTTGGACATCTGACAACTTCCAGAATTAGTTATATGGGCCTGCCCCAAGGCTCATGTCTCAGCTCTCTTCGTTATAACTTTTATGTCAAAGATATCGACAACTGTTTGGCAGAACAATGCACGCTAAGACAACATGCAGATGACGGTGTGGTTTCCGTAAGAGATCCACATGCCGTGGACTTGCATGGACCATTGCAAAGTTCCTTAGATAACTTTTCTTTTTGGGATAGGAATCTAGGGATCGAATTCTCGCCGCAGAAAACGGAACTGGTAGTGGTTACTCGAAAGTCGTACCCAGCCCAAATGCAGATTCATAGTGCACTTGGAATACCCATATTACGTATTTGAAACAAAAATGTCAATCTATTAGCGAAGACAACAAATCAAGAAGACTGACAACTCTTCGATTTTCTCATACGAACGCTATGATTTGTTGTCTTCGCTATTAGCTTTGTTTTGCAGCTACCATTGAAAGTTGATTAATATTTGCATATAAGTGGCATTAGCGTTTATTGGCTGCTGTTATTCAGTGCGACTGACAAATTGAATAATGGTTGTGACAAAGTTGAGTTAACGCTTTCCAAAACTATTTTGCTAGCTTCTGCTTGTAGCTGTATCTGCAGCTTTTTTTCAACTACTTTACAGCACAATGCTAGAAAAGCTGGCTTATAAAGCTGAAAATGTTAGTTGGGCGGCTCTTTCTGGTTTCTCTCGGCAAGAAAATGTCACCCAATAATATTGGAACGAATTCAATATCGTTGTCTACGTATTGCTCTCGGCTGTATGTACTCAACGCATAACATGAGTCTCGAGGTTCTGGCAGGAGTAACACCTCTCCAGAACCATTTCTGGGAGCTCTCTCTCAGGATACTAATCAAATGCGGAGTGACGAACACACTTATAATTGCAAATTTTGTAGAAATTCTTGGACTGAAGACACAATCTCGATTTATGAGAATCTACCTTCACTACATATCTTCGGATGTGTGTCTTCCTTGGTATACTCCAGACCGTGCTCACTTCACCATTATCACCAACCAAGCGTGACATGATATTTTACAGACTGGTTACGTCTCAAATGGATCCACTGGTTTCGGTGTCTTCAATGAAAACTCTAGCGCCTTCCGCAAACTTCAGGAACCTTGTTCCGTTTATGTTGCTGAGCTGGTAGCCACCGACTAACCGACATTACACTTAATTCTGATTTATACCATAGGATTTTTTGATCTAGATAAAAAAAAATGTCCAAAATAGATCAGACGCGAACCAATTCATAACTTTTGCATGCGGCTTCATGGCTTAGCTAAATATGTCCCACGAACACGGAGCCAGATGTCAGTAGTGTGCTTTAGTGAGAAATTTAATTTTTTTTGCTATGGTCATTCATGTCGGTTTTTCGGTGTGGCAGCAATCAACTTCGAGTTGGGGAGGATTTCCAACAACATCTGTCGGTGTGGAAACGGGTACGATGACATCGATCACGCAGTTTGGCAATGTACGGATAATGACGCCGCCAGAGAGCGACTTTTGAATACCCTCGAGGCCCAAGGAAGACAACCCTATATCTCTATCAGAGACGTGTTGGTTACCCGCGATCTCTGCTACATGCAGTCGATTTATGTGTTTCTGCAAATGTCTAGTATAAGAATTTATTTCGTTTGTCTTTTGTATATTTTTATTAGTTTTTTTTTGTCTTGTCCCCCGTGTCGATGAGTCTCATCGTCGTCCACTGGTTATCATAGCCGGTGGAACTCCAGACGAATCTAGAACCACACTACCGTTAATACTGATGATACAACGAAACCCTACCCCCAAGCTCCTCCCCTTTTCCTATATTTAGAAAATGTACCCCTCTAACCTCGGGCCCAACTCCTATAAGACATGGAAGTAAGTGAATTTTGTTACAAACAAAGAACAATGAATTAGGGGCTGTCCATAAACTACGTAGACAGTTTATGGGGGGGGGGGGGTTGACAATTATCCACGGCCCATACAAATTTTAATTTTTTTGTATGGACAATTATCTACGCAGGGGGAGGGGGGGGGGGTCAAGAATCTCAAAAAAACTGTCTACGTAGTTTATGAACAGGCCCTTATCGGCTGCGTAAAGCTAACGCGATTGAGCCTTACAAATAAACGAACTAGATAAAAGTAGAGCTTTATTTTTTGCAGTTCAATTCAACCTTTGAAGTCCGGCATCCTTCCTCCAAGTTGGAAGAAAACATTTTTAATCCCAATTTTTAAAAGTGAATAAAAAATCTGATATAAAAAAGTACCGTGGGGTTGCTATATCATCAAACAATCCTGAATTATTTGAATCCATAATTAATGATAATATATTCTCACAGGTTAAGACTTTAATTACCAGTAAACAACATGGATTTGTTAAAGGATGATCTACACCTCTTCATTTGATACATTTTGTAACATTTTCGCTAAACGTAATGGTTAAAAGAAACTATGTGTAGAAGCCTTATAATATCAGTTACTGATTTTAGGAAAGCATTTGACAAAGTTGATATATCTCTGTTGCTTTCTTATTTATCCATGTTAGGTTCAACTTTGTCTGTGCTTCAATGCTGGGCATTGATCCTGAAATGGATCTTGTCAGGAGGGATGCCAAAAATACAGAATAATCTGTATTTATACAGAGTTTTTAGCAGTTTTTAAACCAAGAATCTGTATATTCAGATATGCAGATTTTTTGATTGGGTAAATGCATATACAGATATTTTGAGATCTCCTTCCCATCCTTCTTGAAATTGGGTAAGAAACAGGACTTGGAAAATGAGTTCCGTGATTGATCCACCAACAAACCGATATGACACTTAATTCTGACTTATGCCCGAAAATCGTAAACGGCTGATTTAAATGTGCAGTGATACGAACTGTCAAAACCATAGAATTTTTTTATCTAGATAAAAATAATTTGTCCAGAATAGATCAGAAACGAACCAATTCATAACTTTTGCATGCGGGTTCATGGCTTAGCTAAATATTTCCCACGAACACGGAGCCAGATGTCAGTTGCGTGCTTTAGTGAGAAATTTTATTATTTTTGCTATGGTCATTCATGTCGGTTTGTCGGTGATTGATTTGTGGAGAAGTTCAGGTCGACGGAATTTCACTTTTTAAATATTTAATTAAATTTGACAGATGAGAAATTTAAAAATAACTCTGCTATTGAGATTTTCACGTCTGGTTGTATTGGCACCTACAAACCGAAATGAAACTTAAACTTAACTACTGATTGAGAATCCATAACGGCCGATTCAAATGTGCAGCGATCCCATCTGTCAAAACCATAGAAATGTTTTATCAAGATAAAAATAATTTGTCCTAAATAGATTAGACACGAATCAACCCATAAATTTTGTACACGGAACCGAAAAATTACCCAAAATTAAGTCTTTTCACGCATCTCCTATGTTCCGTTCAATAAAGTAATTTTCTGTTAACCGCTTATAGTAGTTTACATTTGACTTCGACAAAAAATTACTTACTCGTGAGTATTTTCTACCCAAAATTAAGTTCAATTGACTCAAATTCAGAATACTCACTAGTAGCTTATTGAACGGTACACAGAAAAAAATGCATAAGCAAAAATACTATATTGATGGTTTAAATTAAATACTCCCACCAATAGATTTTGGCTGAAACGAAATTCATTTAATTTTACTCTTTTTTCTATCAAAACTACTGTGCCGCTTGAGTAAGCATAGTAGTTTTAACAGAATGGTAGTAAATCTGATTATATTTATAGTCAACTTTACTGAAATCATGGTAGATTTAACGGCATTAAGCGTAGTTATGCTGAAAATAAGTGTTTTCTGCAAAATAGTATTCCTAACTATTATTTTTGTTTCAGTGTAGTCATGAGAAAATCGAATCTCTCGTTCCGTTTTTGAACAACATAAAAGTGGTGGGATTCAAAACTCAAAATTACCCTAAATTGAGTAAAAAGAACTTAAATTTATGGTATTTTTTCTCTGTGTACGCGTGTTCGTGGCTAAACAGAGAAAAAAAAATTACCCTAAATTTAAGTTCTTTTTACTTAATTTTGGGTAATTTTGAGTTTTGATTCCCACTCTCACTTTTTGTTGTTGTCAAAAACGGAACGAGAGATTCGATTTTCTCATGACTATCGTTCAATAAGCTACTCGTGAGTATATGAGATATTCTCAAATTTGAGTCAATTGAACTTAATTTTGGGTAGAAAATACTCAAGAATAAGTAATTATTTTTGCCGTAGTCACATGTAAACTACTATAAGCGGTTTACTGAAAATTAGCTTTTTGAACGGAACATGGAAGATGAGTGAAAAGAACTTAATTATGGGTAATTTTTCGGTTCCGTATAGGATTAGTATTTTCCGCGAACACGACGGCAGATGTCAGTTTTATGCTTTGATCAGAAATTTGTATTTAATATAATTTGTATGATGATTCATGTCGGTTTGTCGGTGGTATTAATGCTATATGTGATAGTGTGTTAGTGAAAATCCGAGGAAAATACATAACAAATCGCTGTCATATGCATTTGCATTGCAAACTGTCAAATGCATTTAATAATCATAAACAATTTTACACGGTGATGCGGTGTGCGTGCGTTAAACGTCACTAATCTCTATGAAAGCATGTTCATTTCTGACAGACAAATACCTAAATTTGACAAGCACTGAATTGAAAACCATTCGATCAAAAACAGAGAGATTTTCGAACATTTGAATTTAGGACTGGGTTTAATTCTTCAAACAGCTCCAATTCTACTACTAATGCTGATACATCCATACACATTAATACCTGCCTTTAGAAATAACTTTCATAAAAGTACGAACTTAATATAGAATTGGTGTAGAGGACAAAAATCTTTTTTAATTTATTTTCTAAAAGTTCCATTCAAGTTCCACCAGAAGCTGCTTAGAATGCTCTTCAATTATGGTACCGGAACTTTCAAGTTCTTATAAAGACTTAAAAATGAGGCTGCTTAGAATTCTATAGACCACCTTCAACCAAGCTGCTTAAGCCACAAATAGCCTTATATCAGAACTTTTGGTTACTTGGGTAGTCAAGTAGGGAGCCTATTTAAAATCGTTAGTTTCCACCGGTTGATGACGGCGTCCTAGTCATGCTGCCTATTGCGGGAAGCCTTTCCTGCGGTCGATGTGGCTGCTTTCGTCGTCGTCTCAGTGATGTCACATATACAGATTTATCTGTAATGATACAGATTTTCCTCAACATTTTGAAACAGATATCTGCATATTTGCAGATCACAGATTTTTTTTTTAATTTACGGAATTTTCAGATTTTTAAAATAAGTGGAATATATGTTTAACTCTTGATTATATTTATTAATATCCATAAATAATCCTTTTTTCCTTTTGAGTAGGTACGAGCACCTAGCCAAATCCCAATTTTCACTTTTTATTTGATTATCTTCGTTAATTTTGAACGGGCTTCTGATACTAAGATGTTCTGATTTCTGATTGCTCGTTAGAAGATATGTTATTTTTTTCATTCTTGTAATGTCGGGTTAAATGCTCCTGATTTGGGACCTTGTATAAATTCAGCAATCGACTAAATGTTCAATAGCGACCAAAAATATCCATTAGTACCGTCCCAATGACGCGTTCATCAGATTAAATTGATAAATTGCAGATTTTTAGCGAAGGGCCCAATCTTAGATCCATAGGCCAACATTAGAGCCATTTCCCCTACTATGATTTTTTTTAAATTGGTCGAATCGGTAAATAAGCCGTTTGAACAACCCACACACTGATTGATTACAGCTGTGAGTCAAACGGTCAACTGGACATTTGACTAGCGTTATAAAATAAATAAAGAATATTCTATGCAATTCTATTAAACATCCAAATAAAAGTTATGTGTTGTGATTTTTGAAATCACAATGTGAAAAGATTTTTTACGGTGAAAATACAGATTGAAAATGGAAATAATGTGCCAACACTACGTCGTCTTCGTATTGGTGCGGTGCTTGTTGTTTCACTCATACGTCGTGTCAGACGCTTATCAGTTCGTTGCTCGAAAGCAAATGACGAAGAAAAAGATTTGGCAAGCGTCTTTACTATCGCTGCTTTTTTCCTCCCTTCCTTTCATTTGTGAAATGGTGAGCGATCAACCGAGCATAGAGCTCGCTAATGTGGACATGCGTAATGTGTCGTTTGTTCGATTTGCGTTTTATCGTTGCGTCCGTTTTTGGGGTTTTTCGTTACATGTCTGAATTTTTATTTTTTTAATGTGACCCCCAGTATAGAAATGAAAGACGTTGTCCTACGTCAAAAAATGTCTCGTATATGCACAATATTGTTTACATGAAATATCGTGTAAATTCACGCCAAATTTAGCGTACATTTTCGCATTACACTTTCCAATTTCAAAAGTCAAAATATAAAGGTATTTTTTGCTCCTCCCCTGATCCTATCCTTCGAATGTACCCCTCTAGCTCTGTTTTGATAACGCGATTGTGCATTTCAAATAAACGAACTAGATAAAAAAATTAAGGTTTTTGTGAATGCATGTAGCTGAAGCTTGTTTGCTGCGGAGAAGCAAGCATGGTTGGAAATTTACATATTTATAAGAAAAGGAAACACATTAAGGACGTGTGCGCTATCGTAGAAATTTACATGATTTTTTCAAACGGTGTAATTTTAACTTACCTATGAGAATTATGGATATAATCCTTGCAAATTGCCTATACGGAGGGCATAACGGGTAAGGGCAAATTTTTTGCCATCCAGGTGGTTCCCATGAAGGTGTACTGTATTCTACCCTACACCTCATGCAGAGAGAATAAATCCAGGATTGTTCAAGGTGTGCATTCTGCTGTCCAGTTTCGTATTCTTGATTGATTTTGCTTAATACTTCAGAAAATGATTGCTTTTTAACCCTGTTAACATCTCCATTTACTCTTTGATCTGTGTGAACAAAAAATTATTAATCAATATTTATGTTTGGTAATACGGTTAAGTGTTCCTAACCATAGCTGTTTATAGCTGAGCTGTCGACGTTAGCGTTGTGAAGATTGCTTTTTCGTCTGACGGGTCCATCTTCTGAATGACTGGAGTGCTGCTGGTGTGAGAGGAAAATTGTAAAATTATATTCAAAACTTCTTCTCTGGAACAGCCTATAAACTACGTAGATGGTTTATAAGGAGTAGGCAGTAAGTGATGGGGGTTTATAAGTGACTTAGACCCATACATTTTAAGAATTGAATACGTGATTTATGGACAACCTTTGTGTGATACAATCAACGTTCGATGACTGAAAATTTTTCGCAAAATTAAATGCATTTCATTCGTCAGTTTCCATTAACTGAAGCTTGTTTCAGTAAGTTTTGGGTAAATTCACTTCAGTTAAAAATAATTCAGTTAGCGAACGTTCGAGATTGAGCTATTCTGACCTGTGATATTTTTCGTTTTGTGTTTGGCTCGTAGCCAAAATTATCGTGTCCCATTCTGCTCTCCATAACAGGATCTGTGATTATACTAACACGACGTTTAGGTTCATTTGATATGACGCCATCGTCGTTACTTGGCATTTTTAGGCTGTAAAAAGAAATATTAGTGTTAGGAATGAATATATATATATATATATATATAGCCATTCCATAGCAAAACGATATAGTGGTTCTCAGAATTTCGTAATAATTGGCAGTTTTGATCCTTATCGAAAAATATTAGACCCAATTTTTGTTTTTCATTTTATCATTAGGGTGACCATTTTCCTGTTAGGGTGGTCCAAAAAATAATTTTTTTTCATTTTTTTCTCCAAAAATGGCATTTAAAAAAAATTATAACTGTTGAACCATTGAACCGATTTGAATGATCAAAATATCAAATGAAAGGTTATTAAAAATAATTTTCAGAAAAAATATATTTGATATATTTGCTTGTATTTGTTTTTTTTTATGGTTTTCATGGTTTGTAGACAATGGGCGTAACACGTTTTTATATATTTTTTTTTAAATTTAGGGTTTTCTACACAACTTTTAAAAAAATCAGCGATGCATTTTTCTTTTTTTTTTAGTTACGATTTTTTTAAACCAATGGAGACGCAGGGTAAGCTAGTAGTATTGGAGTAATGAGCGAAATTTCTAAACATGATTGGAAATTTCGCTCATTACTGCAATACGACTAGATTACCCTGCGTCTCCATTGGTACATAGCTGACATAGTCACATAATCCATATCAATTTTCTGCTTCTGCTTTTATAGGCATGCTAAAATCATACGGAAGACTTGGTAGGTAAGGTGTTCGGTCGTAGGTAAGGGAGAACAGCCCATAATGCACCCCTGGGGTAAAATGCCCACTTATTGAAAAACATCGATAACTTTTCCTCAGATGCGTTTTCCGGATAACGGTTTGTGATTGTTTTCAACTGGAGGTTTCACAAATAATTCTTGATCATAAAATCATATATTGACCTATTGATTTCTTTAAAAAAAATAGCATTTTGTGCAAAACAGGACACAGTTGTTAAAATCATCGACTGAAAATTAAGCTTTTAACATCATATATCACAAAAACATTTAACGAATTTACTTTTTGTATATTTTTTAGATATTTTACTAGATGAATCACAGTTTAACATTCTATTGAGATTTTGAGACCTTATTTCTGATGTAACATAAAGAAATAATCATTTAAAATTCCGCATCCCTTTGGATTATCTACTTGCAGGGGTTATGGTTTGTCTACCATGGGGTGCATTTTACCCCAATGTTGTGTTGCGTTTTGGCCATTGTTGTCGTGCGTCTTGCCCCAATGTTGTGGTGCATATTGCATCATGAATCAGGCGTTTTGCCCCGCTATAATTTTGGAAACAATTTATAAAATACCTTGAAAGTCATGGAAAATCATCCTTTTGTAGTTCTAAATCACTCGATCTTCGTAGAAAACATGGTAATGAACCAAACGCCATTACTTTTTTCTTGATTTTAGCTTCCATTCGCCAGCAATTGACGATTTTGCTTAAACGATGCGTTTGCACTATCCTACCCTACAATGCATGGTGGTATATTTAAGGATGAACTTAGAAGTGAAATAATCAGTACGGAAACAAAAGCTCTGCTAATCCAAAGATATTCTGTACAGCCAGTGTTTTATAAACGATGAATTTTAAGTGTTTTTATTGTTGTTTGTGGGTTTCAACTGCTTTAAAGATGAATCTAACCCAAGCTCTTCAAGTTCATGCGGTGAAGAAAAAAGTGAAATTAGATGGCAGTTCCTTCATATGCAGAAATTGCTACCTCAAACTGTATAAACCCGCACCCGAAGAGCCCACCGCTGGACCATCCGGAGTTCCTGCTGTCAACAGCCAAGGTGAATATTGTATTTTGAAAATGTATTTACATTGGTAGCTATGAGTCAAACGAGCATGACGTCACATTATAGCATTTTGAAAACTTTGCAACATCAGGCTCGAATGTAGTGTAGTGTTAACAGTAATGTCAAATATGTTTTTTAACTTCATTTTCAGAGTCACTAGAAGTACCCAGTTTACAATCGATCAGAAATACTGACAGTGTGCCTACTACAAACGATGATGAAATCATTCAGCAACTCAAGGAAAAGTTTCTAGAAACTCATGATAATAATGAGAAGTATCGATTCTCACGACTTTACCTAAAAGCTGGTCAGCAAATAAAATAACGAAGGAATTCGGTGTTTCTCAATATATGGCGGATCCGACCAAAACATTACAGGAGGACAAGGGGATAATGATCACACCAGGAAGAAGGCTGAGCAGGGCGTCTTTAGCAGAAGAAACTTTATCACTCGTGCGTGATTTCTATACCAGTGACGAAATAAGCCGAGCCTGTCCAGGAAAACGCGACTATGTTTTTACAAAAAATGTTGATGGTAAGGTTTATATACAACGAAGATTGCTATCGTGTAATTTGCAAGAAGTTTATGCCATTTTCAAGGATCAATATCCCGCAACTAAAATAGGGTTTTCAATGTTTGCAAGTAACCGCCCTAAGCATTGCATTCTGGCAGGAACGAGTGGCACACATACTGTTTGTGTGTGTGTTTACCACCAAAATGTTAAATTAATTTTTGAAACTCTTCAAGATAGAAAGTCACTTCCACAGCTGATGTGAAATTATACCATGATTTGTTTTTTTTTTAAATTCTTTGCACCAACCCCACAGAACAGTGTTGGTTAAAAATGTTGATTGCCAGGTATACAAAATTTGACTTCAGAAATGGTTACTATCCTGACCGATGGAAATGTGGAATCCTTAAAATTTAAACAATGGTGTCAAGCTGACCGTTGTATCATGGATTTAGTGGAGTTGGAAACTCAAGAGTTTATAGACATGTTTTTGGAAAAGCTATCCGATTTATCACCATATAATTTTATAGCTGAACAACAAGGTAAATACTCGAAATATGTCAAAAGTAACTTGAAAGTAACGGAATGTATAATAATATGTGATTTTTCTGAAAACTTTTCATTTGTTGTACAAGACGCTGTACAAGGATTTCGTTGGGCAAACGCACAGTGCACTATACATCCATTTGCTATTTATTATGGAAATGATCATACCAAAGATTTAATGTTTACTAGTTTCACTGCAATCGCGGAGTTCACCAAGCACAACCATGTTTCAGTTCGATTATTCGTAGTTAATTGTATAAATTTCATCAAGAGTAAGATACCCAGCCTTAAGAAAATTCACTTTTTCTCAGATCAGTACAAAAATAAAATGACAGCTTTTAATTTGTGCCAAATGAAAAAAGGATTTTGGTATAGATGCCGAGTGGAAATTTTTCGCCACATGCCACGGTAAAGGTCCATGTGAGGAGTCTTGAAACAAAATGCTGCTAAAGCAAGTTTGCAGGGGCATCTCATTACAACTGCTAAAGAGCTTTATACATGGGCAATTTCTAAAATCGATTCAAAAATGCACTATGCCTTTTTCAGACGCAGATCATAAAGCGATGGAAAGAAAACTTAAAACCCGTTATAATCATGTCAAACAAATTTCCGGAACACAGTCATATCATAGTTTTAGGCCAGAAAATGAAAATTATATTATTGTGAAACGATTCTCG